>NW_009199409.1:0-16965 GCF_000690835.1 Fulmarus glacialis | reverse complement strand
CAATGCACTTGCAAGGGAAGGGTTACTCATGTTTACGTCTCAGAGGAGTGAATTCAAGCAGGGATCTGTTTGTTTTCCTGCAAGAAAGCCATTCAATAACGTTGAGGTTGTAAATGAGTGTTTATAGATTTAGGGATTTTTTTTAATGGAACAAATGACATTTGGTTTACCAGAGGAAGCCGAGCTATGACTATTGCAACATAAGGTTGCTTGCTAATGTTTAGGCTATCCATCAGTGCAGGAGGACATTAAAAGGTAGAAAGGTTCTGATAAGAGGCTGGACACTGGATGCTATCCAAACCTATTAAGCGCACGTGATGAGAGAAAAAAACTTTCTGCAAAGAGAAGCTTTCAAAATTGTCGTGTCATCTTTGTTGCCACTAATGGTGAGAATACTGTTCTTTTCCCAAAATGCTTTATCAAACATCTAGCTGCTTGTAGTAATGCGCTATAGCGATGATTCTGTTGAGTTGCTAACAAAAGAGGTTACCTTTTGAACTAACGACGCTTCCAAGGATAGTGTGAGTACCCTAACTTTTGGGTAGCTAGAAAATCCTGATTAGTATTAATTAGTCTTCTTTTCTATCCTGTTTCATAAGCTACCCCCCTCATCCTGCTGACAGCTACTGGTACTGGTTATTCCATCTGTATTTTCATCCTTTAATTTGTGTGCAAAATGCTTTTAAAGCGGAAAAAAAGCAATAACATACTTTCCCTTCCCCCGCTTTAAAGCAAGTTTATATGAAACAATTTCAGCTGGCTAGTTTATGAGCACCCTTACACCAATAAACCTATGTGTCTACAGAAAGGAGGAAAATTTTGTTTCTGTGGTAAAGAAGTCTCTATAAGCAGATTTCCAATGAATTATTAAAACAGTATGGGTGGGGAAGGCTTTGGGTTTAAAGATACTGAAAAATATCTTGCCAAAGACTTCTTGTGAGGCCCAGTTTCTCCCTAATTGAAGTCAAAAGCATAGCTTCCGTGGTGACCAGTTTCGGTCTTAATCTAAGCTGTACCAAAAACCCCATAGCTGGTTGGGATTGCGGTGAGTGTTTCTATTTAATTGAAGAGTATAAAGTCTGCAGCTGATTCACTGGACTTGCAAAAGAAGCTGATGAAACAACTAAATTTTGTCTCATGGGACATTTTGTTATTTCAAAATTACTTTCTATGTGTTTAAGATTTCCTCTGGTCACCTATAGGAGCCAGGAAAAAATTTCTCCTTCTTGATCTAGGCAATCTTTTCTCTTCCTTTGTTGCTCCGAAACTTATGTTGTGGTTACACCCCCAAATTTCTCTGAATCAAATAATTTAATATTCCAAGGAAACCACACTTTGGTTTGAAGATCTTTATGTAGGAAATGTTTTGACTCGCAGCATTTGCATGGCAGTTGCTTGTTTGCCACCATCAGGAACAGAAACGTAGTTTATAGAAAGGAGCGTTTTGCTCTCAGTGATAGCAGCTACTGAGAACAGGAAAAACAAGGTATAGCTAGATAGCAGATCCTCTTGCTGATTAACAGGAGAGCCATGAAAAATGCTTCATATACTTTCTCTGCACTTGTCAGAAAGGAAACCTCAGTGGTTGCTGAGTTTCTCCAAGGAAGGGCATAGTTCAAGACTACAACTTGTACCCCAGCACCAAAGAGGAAGGATGCTGGAAACCCAGAGAAGAAACTTATCCTTTTCCTACCAGTGGGCTTGCCGAGGCCCAAGAGGCAGCCCAGCAAGTCTGGAGCAAGCAGGTCAGCCTGAAGCTACGGCAGATCTATTGCAGTAAATGAGTTCATGAACCGAGGTGGTTAGTGTTGCCTTTTGTGACGGATTAGTGCAACCTCTCCAGGCAGAAGAACATGTTCAGCTGTTTGCTGAGGGCTCTATTGTCTTCAGTCATTGTATTTTTCTGTGTGTCAACACGCGTTTTGATAGTTCAATAGAATATGAGGGAAAACAGATTCATTATGACTCCAGATCAACTTGCAGCTACAAAACAAACCCCACAGTTGACAGGCACTGCTGATTTGCTTCATTTAGCTATCAGCAAGTGATCCTGCCCTCAGTACTGAAAATACCATTTGATCAGAGAACAGGATCAGGTTCAGTTTTTTCCTCTATCATTGACCCACTCTATAATCGGGTATTTCATGTCTTTGGCCCCCGTTCCACTCCCAGGGCTAGTGTGATTGTTTTGCTTTGGAAGCTTTAGCTCTCATGACATGTGTATGTAGTGCCTGGCATTACAGGCCCCCATTCTCAGGTATAATGTCTACACGCTGTCGTAATAGATAAATTGCTACTAATAACACAGCTGCTCTCCATGCTCCCCGTCCACCTCACTGCCAATTCCTACATCTGTCATCTCAAAGCAAATATCCTGGAATTATGAAGCCTTGTGCTTTACTGGTTTGCCTCATACGGACCCAGATGACTTTGTGGTAGGAAAAAAAATAAAAAGAAAATGCAGAAGTTGATTACTTAAAGTGTTGCAGCTGCTCCTGATGTAGAATTGGCTGTTTACTACATATACAGCTAAAACCAAACAGACAAGATCAGACACAGGGCAAGAAAAAAGAATGTTCCAACATTTTTGTGCATAACACCAAAAAGCATCAGGAGACTGCGTGTGCTGCGACAGTGCTGGGAACCTTTCCCTCACCAGGTTGAAACACATGCCTAACCCGGACTTCCCAAAATCAGAGTACCACCAGGATACTCTATCTCCTCCTCCATTGCTTTCCTCTGCCTTTCTCACCATCAGCCCCTTCACGCTTCCCCTCCGTCGGTCACCAGCTGCATGGTCAGTACTTCCCAGGCTGTAGCTCAGACTGAATCCCAGTTGGCATTGGCCTGCCCCAGCCCAAAGCGGGGAGGTGGGGGGACATCAGAGTCACCCAGAGTGGCTCCGGACGTCTCCCTGTGGTGGGGCAAGCAGAGCCTGGGCTGGCGCGTTCCTGCTCTGAGGAGACCCCAGTGGAGATACCACAGGCCTGTCTTTGGGGTGAATCTCTAGCCACAAGTAGCAGATCAGCCTTGGAGGCACAAAGAGGCACAATTTCATGGTCTCTGTTTTGCCTTCCATTATCTTTCCCCTTTGAAAACATTCATTACCTGAGTACGTAAACCTGTCTTTCCCTGATTTTGCGCCTACCAGCATGACTTGCATATATCTACCTATTCTCCCTTTTTCTAGTACCTGCTCTGATTACAGTCCTCCTTATGATTCCTTGTGAGTGTTTGCCTCAAAGGACAGTCACCACTGATAGTCATACCATTGCTACCTGTCCTGGTAACTACTCCCCTGCTAGCTGAGCCTTCCTCAAACATCTGGAGAAGGATGTGACTCTGCAAAAGCAACAGCAGGAAGGAGATTGCATGTGGCAGACTTCCCACCCCTGACACAAACCATTGCTCTCTGTTGCTGGTCTTGGGTCATGGCCGTGTGAGAGCAAATCACATGCAGCAACATAACAAATGGATGAAGCCAGTACTTCCAGGTTTTTGTGTATGAACTCTTCTCATCCCATCATGCACCATCTCACACCAAAGTTCATTTTAGCCTTTCTTAGTTTTGAGGTCTCTACTAGTAGCAAATCTGTGTGGAGATTTGCAAATGGATTATATGTGGAAAATTGCTGTCAACATCTGAAAATACACATATCATTAAGACAGAAGGGCTTGGAACCAGAGGCAGGTCAAGAAAAGTTATAGCTTGAACTTTTGTCCATTGACTGAAACATTTTTAATTGTTTTAAGCTAGTTTGTTGTGGAATGTTTTCATAACCTGAGACATAACATATGCTGCACATTATTTGTTTTATCCAAGTGACTTTAAAAATAACTCATCATGTTTCAATATCATGGCTGCAAGTCTGAAACTTGCCAGGAAAGCAGTTGTGTTTATGACAAAAGTTTGCATGAAGTCTATTCATTCTAAAGAGTGTGGTATCTTTCTGGTTCATACGATTTTTGTAGTGATGAACAGTCGTGCTTTAAGATACCGTCATGACTCACATTCACTGGCAAGACTTGCTATAAAATGAAAGCCTGTATTTCTAGGTTTCTGTTCCTTATTCACTAATTGCAAGCTACAAATGGACTGATTTGAGGAATCTGGGCATCTCTAGCTTTCATTTATCTCAGTAAGACTTCTTTGATTTCAGTCACAGATGATGATCAATGCTTCTGCAAAATGTAGCTCTTAACCTCCCTGTTCACTGTTCTGTAAAATATTGTGAGATTGCCACCTAGCTCATGAAGACTTAATCATGCAACAAAGCTTCAATATTTTGAGGTTCTTCGATGAAAGGCACTGTGTAAGGACAAAGAATTATGTCCAGACTAAGGATCTGACTTTGCAAAGTCAGTCTGACCGAAGTCAATGCTATCCCTTTTTTCTGATCTGAAGTTCAGGGTTCTGCAAGCTATTTCTGTTTTTGTAGGAGACAATGGTGATTGAGACAAGTGTCTTTCAAGCGGGACTGTTCATTTGCAAAGAAGATACTTATTCCTTTGCTCAGAGCTCCATGTTTCCTTTGGTGAGCACTCAGCATACAAACTCCCTTCCTCATCTGTTCTCAGGGCCATGCCATGTGCCTGTGTTTTACAGAGTCCAGTGTCTTGCAAAATCATTGGTATAAGGGACTGGGAAAGGGCTCAAGAGCCTCTTGCGTTGAGGAGAGATCAAATACATTTAGATCATCAACAGATGTCTGTCTGCCCTCGGAGGTCTTTGAAACCTCCGAGAACAGATTCCATAATATTCATATGCCTGTTCTTGTCTTCCCTGTGTGGAAAATTAAAAAAAAGTCTTTATATCCAATTAAGTGGATTCCTTCTCATCATTCCCCCAGTGTAGAGCAGAATATGCAGAATAATTGAACCCTGCCCTCTTTATTAAAAACATTTCTATATTAAAAGACCTTTATCATGTTTCACTCTTACTTTTCAAGACTAAACAAATCTAGTTCCTCAACGCTTCTCTTTTTGCCATTTTTTTCCCAAGCATGTTTCTCAACCCTCCAGACACTCAGTGCTCTCGTCAGCTCTCCATAGCTTTCTCAAACGGTGGTGACCCCAACTGGATACACGTCTCTAGCTGGAGTCTCAGCACATCCCTCTCAGTTCCCTTTGTCATTTGGGCACTTTTCCCACAGAAGCAGCAGCGTTGCACACAATAAACCAACTCTGCACGTGCAGGTTTGTGTTGTGTGTGCATCTGCTCTGGGCTCCGTACAGCTATCAGAAATAATCAGTCGGTTACACCTGCTACTTACCCCACCCCGGTTTCAGAAAGGCTAACCCCAACTGCTGGGTTGTCAGGAAGATGCTTTTGCTCACTGAAGTTGCAAATCTCTGCTAGCTGGCTGCCTGCTTTCACTTCCCCAGACGTGGAGGCAACACCTGTAGTGCACTACATCTTGACCGAAGTCATACATTTTAAACATTTGGAAGTTCTGTCTTAAGGAAAATTAGAACAAATAACATGTTTTAATGAAAAAGTAAAATTGTCAGAGAAGGTCTTCTGAATGCCTCCCTTGGTACTGCTGGCATTTCAGCTTGTTTAATAAAGAATTTGATTAGCTGATAGATTGACAAAAGGTCAGGTGTTCTCCACACAGTCTCAGGGGAAACACCATCAGAGAAATGTTGTAAGTACCACGGCAAACATATAGAGATGATTTTATGAGAAGGCTTATTTGTTTGCTGTTCTGTTCAGTGAAGGTCAACAAATACGGTGTCTTGAAGGGCTGAGTGAAGTAGCCTGTAGCAAAACTTACAGAGCTGTCAAAAAAGGAGAGTTTACATTTTAAAGTATAGTGATGCAACATGACATTCAAAATAACAGGTAACGGGGAGTTACACAGCCTGGAAGCTTTCATCTGATCTGAATCAGATTTCGCTTTTCAGTACTTCGGTGAGGTGCCGAGTGCCGGGACATGGATGGTACCAGATGCAGCACACACAGAGCTGCACGGCGTGGGTCTCCTGGCTGCCAGGGACATCTGTGCTAGTGCAGGAAAGACCAGATTGCATTCGGCTTGCGATGCTCTCATCTCCCACCAACAACCTGGTATTTACGGGTGATACTGCATCCAGCTTCAAACCTAGCCACCGTGCTGCTTGTCAGTGGTTGCATCCTAGTGAACGGGAGAGGAAGGGGGAGAAGATGCAACCAACCTTTCAGCAAAATATGGAGAGCATCTTGCAGGCCCAGAGGCTTAATTTGGAAGGAACAGCGATTTCCAAATTTTTGTGGACACAAACACAACTAACCTTGAAGAAGTGTGTGACATCTCAGCTGTCTTCATGCCATTTACTGAAATGGAAGAGCAGCTGGGAGGATCTCTTTTGTCTCTTAAATTAGAAAAAACAGAATTTAGAAGTGGAGAATTTTTTCTCAGAGTGTGTTAATGGCACTCAGAAGTAAACTGAATATCCATTTCTTGTTTCTCAGATAATCACTAATCCAATTCCTAGTTGCATTCTTTTCTTAAAAATTAAACAAGAGGGCATCATAAAACTGAGCTGTTACTTTGCCAGCAAAATATTTCTAAGAAGGTTTTCAGTTTCTGGCCATAAATGAGAAGATACAGGAGATAGGAGATTTTGATTAAAACCTGGTGAAAGTAGTTTGGACTTCTGGACTTTTATTAAGCTGTCTGGTCAAAAAGGATAACGTGATAAGAGACATTGTTGTTGTTGGATGTTGTGATTTAACCCCAGCTGGCAACTAAGCCCCACACAGCCGCTCACTCACTCCCCCTTGGTGGGATGGGGGAGAGAATCAGAGAAGTAAAAGTGAGAAAACTCATGGATTGATGTAAAGACAGTTTAATAAGTAAAGCAAAAGCTGCGCACGCAAGCAAAACAAAACAAGGAATTCATTCACCACTTCCCATTGGCAGGCAGGTGTTCAGCCATCTCCAGGAAAGCAGGGCTGCATCATGCGTAACGGTTGCTTGGGAAGACAAAACACCGTAACTCCAAATGTCCCCCCCTTCCTTCTTCTTCCCCCAGCTTTACATGCTGAGCATGTCGTCATATGGTATGGAATACCCCTTTGGTCAGTTGGGGTCAGCTGTCCTGGCTGTCCCCCCTCCCAGCTTCTTGTGCCCCCCCAGCCTCCTCGCTGGTGGGGTGGGGTGAGGAGCAGAAAAGGCCGTGACTGTGTGTAAGCACACTCTGTCCCCGCCAAAACCAGCACATTGGATCAATTTAAGCACTTTTTGCACTGCCAGAGTCTTGGGCCATGAATCTGGTTTCGGATCCATCAGCTTTACCCTAATGTTACCCTGTTGACTTGACTGGCATCATTTCTGGTTTATGTTATCGTAAGTGAGATCACGAATCACGTTCTTTGCCTTTAGGAAACAGAATAGCCATTAGGGAAAATACAGGACTGTACTTGTTAAAACTACCCAGCGTTTTGTTTTGAATACAGGAAAATGTAACAGGTTTCTGCAGGTGTTTCTGAAGAGTTACCAGAGTATTCTTTGTCACACACTTAGATGTAATGGTCTTAATCACAATATATGGCTCTCCTAGCTGCCACAGGATATTTAAAATGTTCAAAAAGGTGTCTCTGTTCCCCTGTAAAAGCCGAATTAGCTTTTACAGCCATTACCCATAATGCAGTGGGAGAACAGCATTAATAACCATTTCATCGGGGCTGCAGAAATCTTTTGCACCTCTCCAGGGAAGAAGCAACTTTTTCTTCCATAAGTGGCCAAAGTGTTACCTTTGGAAGCTTTCGCTCTTGGGATCCAAATGCTTTCTTGCACTTATAACCTGCGCTACCTAATTGTTCTCCAGGGGAGCAAAAGTAGGTTGGTGGGTTGGGTTTTGGCTTGTAATTGTTTCTGGCTTTGTTTGAACATTCAAAGGCTGTAGGTATGCATAGTACTCCAACAGGGAAAATGGCAGTCATGGGTATTTAATGGGAGCGGTGGGAACTATGAAGTCTCAAGGAAAATCTCTGGAAGGATCATGCTAGAACTGTATGCGGAGTTGGAGAGGGTTGGGTATGCTCCTCCCATACACGTGGTGCAGCTGCTCTGCCCTGAACACTACGAAGGGCTGCATAATGACACAAAATGTTTTGCTGGTCCTACAAAACTTTTGGAAATGATCAGCCTGTGAAAAAAGTGGGTTTTTTGTTACAGAAAGTGAAGTGGTCTTGTAAAGCGTTTGCAGTACACAGTAAGGCTTTAGTCCATGTGCAGAATATCAGTGTATTTATATCTTTACCTACCTTGATATTGTTAGCTTGCTCTCAATTTGTCCAGAGGAAGAAGGGTTCAAAGGTCAGCAATGAGTTTGGTTTTGAAAAACCAAGTGGTGACTGTATCTCCCACAAACTTGGAGAGAGGAATCACAGTTCATGCCATTTTTAAATACTTCCCACATTGTCTTGCAGTTTCTTTTGCTCATTCTTCTCCCCTTTCCCTATAAGAATTTTGTTTCTTCATTATGGAGAAGACGTGGCTCATGCTTATAATTTATTTTTTAAATGTACTTTTATCTCAGACAAAATTTGATGGAATTATTACTATAATAATGCATCACGTGCATGATCTTCAACACTAACCTCAAGGCAGCTTACCTCTCATTGGGAAATGAAGTTGCCTGACATGAGCAAGAATCAGGTCACTTGGTCTAAGTGCCTAATTATGGGGTTTAGTACTTAGCTTTTGGATCCCAATTTTGGCTTATAAATGTTGAACAAATGCTGGATTTTATTAGTAGTAACTTCAATTAGAGGCCCTAGTATCAATTTTACTTAAGTGCAGCTCCATTCACATCAGAAATGACACTCCTGATTCACGGCAGTACAAAGACTATGGAGTTCAGTGGTGTTTCTGTACCTTATAAGTCAGAGAGATGTTCAAGATAACCAGGTCTCAGAGCAGTGGACTCACGCAGCCACCTACAAGCTTTGGGCTGCCAATGAGCTTGTGTGGCACACCCCATTGAGTATGCAAAGTATAAAGTACAGGCATTAATTCATATGGTTCCTAGCCCAAATCAGCTGAAATAATGCTAATCATTAGGCTTTGGTTGCTATCTGAATATTCCTTTAAAAACCTTTTTTTTTCTTTTTTCCTTTTTTTTTTTTTTTTTGCGGTAGTTTCAATGCAGCAGCTGTAAGGCTGGAAAACAGACTTTTGAGGTTTTTTGCTAGTTCTTTGACTGCTTCACCCTTGCCTCTACTTACTCTCTCGAACTAAAACTGGGACTTAGATTTAGTCAGGGGCATCTACAGTTAGGAATTTCTGTAAGTTGTCTGATTTACTGAGACTTGTTCTACAGTTCTCAGTTCCTGTCAAACTCAGTGGCCAATCAAACTGAGAAAATCTGGCTTTGTCTCAGTCTCTTCATCTTTTAGATCATAATATGGGGGCTCATCTACCTCTCAAGAAACTGCGAGACTTCTTAATTATTAGCAATATACTCTGCGATTAAAAGTGGATGTTCCTTAGCTATCTTTTGCTGAGGAAATTGGGGAATATATGGAGGAGATGAGGAAATATTTCAGTGAGGTCAAAGATACCCAGCGTGTTCTGCAGATTGTCTGTCAAGGTTGAATAGTGAGACTGCATTACGCAGCGTGCACAACAGTTCTGTAAACCATGTTCCTATTTAAAAACATTCAAGTGGAACAAACTTACTTTTCATTTCACAACCAGGATCATATTCACATTTCAGCGGTGGGAAGGAAAAGATAAAAGACTTAATTCAGCTTTCACCATGCTGGAGATTTTCTCTGGCTCCACCTCTGCCCCTTCCTCTGTCCTCATTCCCAGTGTTTTTGAACTCTGCCTGCAATGCATTTCAGTGCTTGCCAAGATATCCCCAACTAAGGGTGAGTTAATGAGAACATCTGGCCAGGAATGAGTGATGATGCTCTGTGACCCACCTACTCAGCACATCTGGTGGTCGTGGTCATGGATGGGGAACCTTGCCGAGTGTTAAGGCTTCTGCAAGGAGAGAAGATTTTGTCATCTATGGCTGGATTTATTGGAAGTACCCAAATCCAGTAAGTTATATGAAGGGGCTTTCATGTCAATAGGAGAAATGTCTATAAATAGGTGCACACACACACACACACACATGCATATACACTTTTTTATATAATTACAGTATACTGACAATGAGTAAGAATGCGGACTGCCTAAAAACTGTCTTTATAGATAATTAGTCCCAAAGGTCCTAAACTGGTTAACCATCAGGGCATACTGCAAAAGACCTCTCTTTGGTAAGGGCTTTTTGAAGGGGCTGAACGTACATTCTCTCTAAAGGGAGGAGAGGATGAAAAGAATTTATGTGCTTGGTTGGCAGAGTTCCTTTTTGAAATGATTATTTTAAAACTGCTGGATAATTTTTGTCCTTCTAATGATGAATTAAGGTGTCCAGACACTTTTGCAAGCATCTTTTTATGTTATTTATATATAAATCAATAAATACCAATGCTTTGCTCTTGTTTTCCTTTGCTGGTAAAAAAAAAAAAGAAGATGGATTTTTCAGACAGCACAATGAATTATCAATGAAGTGAAAACGCTGGGCAAATTCTCTTTTGTTTAAGAGAATGGCCTGTACACAGTTCAGGCCAGCACATTTTTCATGGGATGCAAGGGAGCGGTTTTTTTCAAGGAGTGGGTCCTGCATATTCATGAGGCTGGGCAAGGAGGTGAAGGTACAGGAGAAGGCAAAAAAGCAATGTGAGGATAGAGTGGAATGTGGAGCGAGTTACCACGGTATCCTATTTTACTGCTGTTTGACGTAAAGCTCCTTTGCTTTTAAACAACCGCTGGAATTGAATGGAAGCAGCTCAGGGCATAAATAATGAATGTGTCTTTTACACATTGAGAGAGGAGAATCTGCACCTCATCACAGAGATAATGTGCCCCTCTTTTCTCTCCCCAGTCTCCAGCCTGCGTTCCCGAAGTCAGTCAAGATCTTATCCAACAGACAGAGGAGAAACTCGAAAACAGCCCCTGCAAAGAGCTATTCTCTCACTGTACAAAGTAAGTATAACTCGATACCCAAAGATCGCAGGGCTGCAGTCAGCAGCTTGTAAGGAATGTGTCAGGTAAAGAGAGATATTTCAATTTGAACCTGAAGCATGTATCTTCGGTTTATGTTCATAATCCTGGAGGCATTGCTGACACGCGGTGAAGTCATTTCATCTGAACAAAATATAATAAATATTTCCATGCCATTATATACACAACACACAAGCTCTTGGTGTTTCAGGTATTTAAAAGAGTGTTCTAGCCAAGTAAACCAGCCATGGATTTCATGCTGTGTGAAAAGAGCTACAATGATAATGTATCCAAAGAAAACATCTCTGTTTCAAAGTGAATAAAAATTAAGTGGCTATACAGTCCATTTAGACAGAGGAATGTGCAAACTTGCTCCGCATGGCTTTTCCAGAAAATCTTTACCGGGAGAATGGGGCTTTTTAAATGCTTTCTGTCCGTCTGTGGCGTTCAAACGAACGTGCATTATTTCATCCTTTGTCTGGGAGAAGGCTTATCAGTTTTTGTGGCGAGGCGATTTGTACTATTATGCGCTAAAGCTCCAGGTATGCAATCTGCATTTGCAAACACTGACCCGAGTACGTTCATGCCAGTAGATCATAAACCAATAAAAATATGAAAAGGAGGGATCATCGCAAGCTGGCCCATGTGGTTTCTGGCTGAGCACGGTATGTTTTCCCTGGATGATGTAATGGGGATTTGTAAAATTCGCTCCGCTGTCATTCATTGTTTTGACTCATTTCATTGACCTTTTCTGTTTTCAGTTATTCTTTGCGTTGGTAGGAGATGTGGGTTATTTCTGGCCTTCTCTTATAACATAACCAGTTTCCTTGCATTGGCCTGGTGTCATGTAGAGATGCTCGTATAACTCGCACCAGTTGTGTGTGCCAGTCCCAACGACAAAGGCAGAGCTGTGCTCGGCACAAACCCCCCTGGTGCCTGTTTCCAGTTCTCAAATCGGTTTGAAAGCTGACAGTTGCCTTTAAAATGCACTATGTTGTTGCCAAAGAGGGGAACTAAAAAGCAAACAACTGCTGAAAGGCGGCTATTGTTCTTTAAAATACGTGCAGCTTTTAATTAACTGAATGGAATAGGCTAGCATTGGACACCGCTTAATTTAGGCTCATATTCACCGACAGCCATTCCTTCGTCTCAACTGAAACGGATAAATGAGCCAGGTTTGAGACCTTGTTAATAAATATGCTGATCATTTCACATGGACTGAAATGGGGTCAAAAGGAAGTTTTAAAAACTTGCTGTTGGTATTTACTAAATGTACTGAATAATGTTAATTTTGGAAGAGTTCACAGTCAGACCAAAAAAGGGAGGCATACATACAAATATGAAGCTTGCTATCCTGTAGGAGCAGGAACGGGGATGAGTTTCAGACACATCTTCATAGATAAGATCAGTCTGCGGGAGAAGTGCATGTATAACTCTAACTTCTGCTTTGACCTTTAGTATTTTGACTGTCTGCTTCTGCCCCGCTCCAATTTCCCCTATAATTTTGGCTTTGAATTTGGACATTTGTTAAAGCTCATTAAGACTTACTTTTTGTTTTATTCTGTAAGCTTGAATCCACTTAGGGGAAACCGTATGATCTGTGTCCAATTAAAGCTAACGAAGACAACACCAATTTGACTTCTGAATACTGAATATGTACAATTACCTGCCTGTTCCAAATTGATGGTGCAAGAATTATTACCAAAAAAAATTCAAACAGCTGAGAAATTCCCAAAACTTACGAATAGTAGCTCATGAACAGGGAGGAACTAAACTGAGGAGACACGTTATTCATGGTGAATTGTTTGCTCAGATCTAGAAGTGCCCCAGGGTAAGACATAGATTATCCATTCCCAAACCAGAGTAGTCCTTCAGAGAGGATTTCCTCCTCCAGCAAAATCTAGAAATGTGTCTGTATACCCTTAGATACAGACACAAAAGTGTCTGTATACACCAAGACGGAAATACTCATTTCTTGTGGGCATTTTTCACCCAAAACCAAGTTTTGTCCCCGCCAGTGCTGCCAGCAGAGGTGAATGCAGTAGCCCCAGTAAGCAAGGCAAGAACCAAAACCAGCAGGTCAACAACCCCCTGTTAAGCAACGTGACCACCTTCATCTCAGGCAGTGCTCTCAACTCAGCCCATCTTTTCTTAGCTCTGAACCCTTGGCCTTCCTTATGGGATGTCTGTTGGTCTCTGGCTGCTTGTTGCCTGCCACAAGCAACATACTTATTTCTCACATTTGCAGATTGGCCTTTTTATTCCTTTATTCCTTTGATTATGCAAAAGACACTGCATCCACTGCGTGAGCCCCAAAGTTCTTTTCTTGATCCATAACCAAATCCACATCCCTGTTCAGACTTTCTTTCCTCTGTTGTACACTACAAAGCACATAGCTGTTCGGAAAAGCCCTTTGACTTTAATCACAGTTATTACTTCTTCTGTATAGCAGGAATTGAAATTGATTTTCTTGCTCAAAATAACACCTCTGATGGTCCCTTTTTGACAGAAATGAGCTTCAGCCAGAAATTTTCAATACAGATATAAACATCCCGCAAAGTTTAGGGGCTCAGTTCCTGAGGGTGTTGTGTTAATTTACTAACAGAAGTAAAGACATTTGTTGTCTAGTGACTAACAGCCTTTGTAAAAGTCCATTGAAGCCAGTGGGAGACACCCTGTTAATTTTCAGCAAGCATAACTAGCACATATTACTATTCAGCTTGTATAAGGCCTCCTGTTATGAAAGACATCAAACATATCACTTTGTTCCTAGATTGAAACCGTGAGTAAAAAACGTAGAAGTAAAATGATCCTACCGTACAAGAAGCCTGGATTTTCTCCTCTTGTTTTCTTTCTCTTTTGCTACAAGTTTAGGATTTTAAAATGCTTATATATCCTTTTCATCTGAGATAGATCTGTCCTTGACCACCTCAGTGGGGAACCATTCCAAGAATACCTAAACAGCATGTACTTCGACAGGTTTCTCCAGTGGAAGTGGTTGGAAAGGTAAGTGTCACTATTTGCTATATTTTTTTAATTAAAAATGAATACAAAATGTTAATTTTCACTTTCCATGCAAAGCCTTTAGAATATGGTCAAAATCTGACAGCTAAGGTAGTACATGTTTGCTCCCTTTGCCTTCAAGATAAAGACAGTTTGGCCTTTCTTCAGTATTACTGTGCCTCTTCCTAATGTTTGCCATTTATGGCCCTCTCTGTGCAGCAGTTCTCTCCCTCTTTTCACTGTTCTCCTTCAAGTAGCTCCATCAAGAGTTATTCCCCATTTCCCTGTAGTCCAGGGAAGCTCTCCCAGAGAGCTCCAGGAAGGCTTTCCTAATTTTAGCGTTTGTTTGTAAGTGCTCGTTGTTAGAAGGTTGACGAAGAGGTAATGGCTTTAGCCACAGGAAGATGCCATATAGAAAAGTCATGGTTATGTTGGCATTAGACTCAGTTTAACCATGAGCTGAGGCTCCAGCTGTGACCATCCAACGAGCACGACTGGTGTCTGGAATATATACAGTGCTCCTTCATTGTCCATGAATGTGCTTACACCCATAAATACTCTCCAGCCGCTCCCTTCTCTCTTAGGGCCACCGCACTCCTGAAGGGGACATGCTCCAGCAAGCAGCTTGGGCACCTTTTTTGCACAGTATGCTTGTGCACGGCAAGTGAATAGAGCAAGACCTACAACCTATAAAAAATAGGAATCCAAATCTCCTGCGATCTGAGAAACGTCTGTGGCCAATTTCATTGTAGGCCTTGTCACAACGAGCTACTCATGGCACAGCTTGAAGGACACATTGCAATTTTTTGTAACCCACCCTTGTGCATCTAGAATGCTAAACGTAAGATACACATCGAGTCTCTGGCTTTTGCATTTGCAAACACTGTGCCCGAGCAAGACTGAAACAGATGCTGCTCACCGGGGAAGTAAAGATTAAAACAGAAATCCACCTCAGAACACCAGGGAGCCAGTTTTGGCTCAAGTGTTCGGCCATTTAATGGTATTAGGTACGTTAGGCACATTAGGTATGATTAAAGTACATTCAGCAACTTCAGCTGACTTTCTGTTTAGCTACGCTCTGAATATGGTGACTTTTTGTCTGGACCAGTTATCACAATTACTAAATCACTCTAAACAGACAAAAATACGGCATATAGGTCCTCGCACCATATTTACTGGCTAGACGTTTCTGAGCACGTTTAATAACCAGGCAGCCTTAGTGGGTATTAATTTGCAAGGAAAAGGGCTTTTGCCTTCTCCTTGTCGGTGAGGGCTGTAGCAGACGTACACCGCTGGCTAACAGTGACCTTGAGTTGAGAGAAGCCCCAGCTTCCACAAATGGAATTAATTACGGCAGATGAGTTAGGGCCAGCTCCATGAGCGGTGTGTATCAGCGTGATGCCTCGGAGATCAAAGGAGCTGTGCCAGTTCCTCTCCCTGGAAAGCTACAAAGCTGCTGCACAAGAGGGAAGGGAAGCGGTGGGCAGAGGGGAGAGCCATTTCATGCCAAGACATGCTCCACATGCCATCTTTACTGAATCCAGCATTTACTCTTTCATTTCAATTAAAAAAACATCAGATGATTCATCTCTAGCCAGGCTATTTCCTATTCCTATTTTCACATTTGGGATAAGGAATTTTCTCAAATGCTTTGAGGATTTGTTTTTTTCCATTCCCCCAACAAACGTGACAAGCTATTGGATGTGCCTATCCGGCTTAAGAAGCTGGGAGAACTGTTTTTAGGATTAGCAAAGAGATGTTAGTAGCACGGAGTGATCAACAGCTCCTTCTGACAGCCTGCTGGTTCCAACGGAGGAGTCAAACAGTCCATTTATTCCAGGGACATTGCTGAGCATGTAGTTATCTCCTCTAATTGTTGCTTTTAACCCCAATAGCATTTGCAGTATCTTCACAGAAGCCTGAAAATAGCATCTTTCCCTCTTCTAGTTTTGGCCTTCTGCGTATTTTTCTTCGCCCACTTTTAAAAACAATAATGAACATAAATGAAACGATTCACTTTAACATTTATTCCTTATTGTCATCAACCTTATCATCACTGTTGTGGGAACAGCCACATTATTGTGCTCCCTCTGCCGACTGGCTGCCCTCCAGAGGAAAACAAAGCTGGTAGGAATATTCATATCGCCTGCTAGTATAATTGTAAAACTTCGGTGATGGAGCAGTGGTTACAAAATTGGATCTCTCCGAATCTAGAGTTCTTCTTCTGTCACGTTATAAAACTTTGATGATAACAAATGTGGTATAAGTTAATGTAGGGTTGGAGCCCTTTTGGTAGAGGAGAATTTTGAGGGAATCCTGTCAGATCATATAGTGATCCTGTCTAGTGATTGTTAGGGAGCACTCTGCCCTCAGAAAGACAGACAGACTTATTTAACCCTTAATTTGGAAAGGATGCTTTCCCTCCCTTCTTGCCCGTCGTGCTCTCCCAGGAGGCGGGTGCCCCGGGGCTTGGAGCTCGGCTTCCTGCTCTCCCCTCCTGCGAACGGGACCTAAACCCACCTCTCCGGTTCCTGGGATTGTTTCTTTCCTTGTTTCACATCAGTTTCCTGTTTTGTTTAAGGTCAAGAAACCAGAAATATTTTCTGGTGGATTGAATTTTGGATCTCTTTTTCTCGTCTTGAAGACCAAGCAAAGGAATAAAGTGTTAGCCCAGCACTACCCTTAAAAAATTCCTATATATCAAGAGAATTAGTGTCTTGTTGGAAACTCTCAGGCCTCCTCTTTGCTTAACAAGGCCAAAGCCATATAATGGAGATTCAGAACCCTCCTCGGTCCTAAGATGCTAGCAGAAATTATACTGATGACTCACTAATGTGTTGTATTTTATTACAGCTTAATTTGTTGGAATTGAAAAGTTCAAGCCATACATAGTATTGAAGTAATGTAATTTCATAATTAT
>NW_009199408.1:0-59729 GCF_000690835.1 Fulmarus glacialis | reverse complement strand
CCCTGCCACTGAAGGGATTGAGGAAAACAGGGGAGACAAAAAAACCCTCTGATTTACTTTCACCTAAGACAGTAATTAGAATTTGATTTGGTATGTGATGTTGGATCCTGAAAAAACCAACACTTACAAACAAAGCTCTTATACAACAGCAATTGAGAGGAATGGTTACACTTCTGTTCAAAATCTTCCCTAATAAAATCAGGACATTTAAGTTTAACATATTCCTCTATCTTTGTTCACAGGTACCCTTTAAGCACAACAGACAAAACACCAAGGATGAATGCAAGTTCCAGTTCCAGGTTGGCCGACTGTCACCATGCAGCACAAGGGAGGAGAGGACTCTGCAGAGTCGCTCTTCTCAGCGGTGGGAAATGGGCAGATTTGGAATCTCCCCTCCCTGAGCATGTCAGGAAACGAAATACTTGCCCTCCAGGAGAATAGACTGCTTTGAATCAGGAAATCTATGGCATTTTGGTCCTGCCAGGAGCAAGAAAAAGACCAGGATGAAGACTGTAACTCAGGAAGTCAATCGACCCCTCTAGTTGCTTGAAAACCAATGAAACAAACCCTACTGTAACAGTACAAAGCTGATGGTTGTAACCTACAGTGAGAAATTTTGTTTTTATTTAAAAAAAAAAATCTATAACTATAATTTAAATTTAGGTACACTACAATAGAGGCTATAAATTTATAACGTCCATTTTTGTTAGTCTTTCTACAGAAAGTAAAGCTTTCAGATATCCATGAATTGATAAGTCATGAAGTATTAAAAATTTAGGTTCAATGACCCATTAAATACGTTAGATGCAATTGCAAAAGATATCTATAAATACCTTTATACCTCTTGCATAGATGATCCTGCAAAGTGGTCATAACTACCAGTTTTCCATCTTTCATTCAGTTATACTTGGTTTTATCAGATAAAGAGCATGAAACATCATCTGTCAGCAACTAATTGGAAAGGAAAAAACCCTGTTCTTCAACCACAACACTGTTTTTTATGCAGTTTCTGTCACCCTTTAACACAACTGTGAAATTCTACTGGTAATACCATGTATCACTTAGCTTTTCTAATCTGGAAAAAACCAAGTTTCTGACACTCACGTGTTTGGCAAGCACACGTGTCAAGTAAAAAAGTTAGCAGCCAACCAAGGCAATGAATGAACTAGTGAACCAGTGTGCTGGCACAGCCATCAACAATGCTGGTCAATGAATTTAATTGCACTGTATCTGTAGACAAGTGATATGCAGGAAGGGAATGGTCAGGCTGGAATGAGGGAAGAGAGAATTTTGTATCAAGTACTATCACACCTCATGAAATTTACAGGGATTGTTTTGCTCTTTGGAGCAGTGACTATGTATGTGTTTCATTTACATACCTGCAAAAGGGAAGCATTGCTTAGGAACAGTACGCAGCCAATTAGTATTTTTCCTACCTTTATAGCATTCAAGGATAATACCATGTAGATGGACAGAAACATTCAATGACACAACCCCTCCTATAGACTCCTAAAAACATCTTGCTATATACATTAAGTTAAAATTTGCATAGTTAGTAAACATTGACTATATGGCTCCTACATCATCACAAATCATTTATGGAGCAATAGACTCTAAAATAGAAATGTGTTGCGCAAGGCAATTTCCACACAATTCAGGAATGGATTAAAAGGTGTCCTATTTTAGTTTCAGTGGAATACAATGTAATCAAGAAACATAATTTCTCAGGTTTCCATGACTAATTAACATATTTATTTTTGCAGTTGATGGTTGTGATAGCCACTGTATTTTTTGAATAATCATTGTGTCAATACTTTTCTGTAATATTTAGTAGTTACAAATCTAAACTTTTTGAATGTTAAATCACCATAAGAAGGCTTAATCCCCCCAAATTCTGAAAAATCCATACAAGAGATCAATGGAAAAGTGCAAAAAACCAGGAAAGAATCAAGCAATCAACGAAGTCTTTCCATCTCATGGAAAGCCTCTTACTAATAGGGCTATTGCCTACTTTAGTGAGAAAACACAGGAGAAAACTAAAACTAAAGAAACAGAGGGGAAACAGTTATGATTTGGCAAAGACACTACTAGTGTCTGATGAAAAGCCACTGGTCATTCCAATCAGCTGTGCTATATCCTGAACACTTCTCCATCTCCTTGGAAGCCTTTCACATAAGCTTTACATAATGGATAAGTAGCTCCCATGGCTATCTTCTGGAATCTCTTCAGTAAGCGGAAACAGAAGTATTGCTCAAGTATATTTTAAAATGTCCACAACAGGATCTGCATTGCAGTCAATAAATGTTAAAAAAATGGTATCAAAGAGCCAACTGATCAGGAAGTGGTGTTATCAGCCTGCTATTCCTCAGTAAGAGAAGCTCAAGCAGCAGAGACCAAAATCTAGGGTCTAGGGTATGCTCTGGTTGAAAACACTTACCCTGGGGGCCTTTCCCTCTCTGCCACTGAAGACTCAGACCTGCTTTTCAAGAAGTTCTCAACACATCTTATCCAAGACGACACATTAAAAACAGAACACAGGCAAGGTGATTACTGCCAGGAGATAAGTTATTGGATCAGGACATCCAGACTATTCGACTGAGATGCCTGGCAGCCTGCACCCTCTTAATGGCTGTATTCAATTTTACTACCAGAAGTAACATTCTGGAAAGTAGCAGTGCAGATCTCCTCCAACTTAACCAGTGTTCAAAACTAAGCTCCCAAAGCTATCTCTGTTCTTGCACATCTTGTCCTGCAGAAGCACTACATATCGTTAAAACTTGACTGATTTTACCTGGAAAGCGTACCAAGACTTCGTCATCTCAAGAATAATTTTAAGACCCTAACCTCAGGAACTGCATTTCTAAGACATAATTTTGCATTTTAAAAAAAAAAAAAAAAAAGAAAAAAAAAGAAAAAAAAAGAAAAGAAAAAAGAACAGAACAAACGTTCATACAAAGACTTTTTTGTCTCTAAAACTGTTCTCAATTTATGTTATAACAGAGAAATTGTGCAATATGAATGCTACCATGGTAACAACTCATTTTATTGAACAAGAGAGAAAATAATTATCCCAAACCTGCATATCATGCAAGCACATGCAGTAAATCTAGTGCTGCCCTTTTCCCCTTGCTATTTTTCCTCTTGCAAAGAGAAATAGATTTTGAATTTGTACCTTATAGCAAGCCAGGCATCACTTTGCTTGTCCCTCCCACTTCTTTGTATATTTTACACCTCCTGAGTGCATGATGTGAAGGACCCAGTTACTTACAAAAAGAAAAAGGGATTAATGAATCAGAAATGCTCTTCCCCCTCCTGAGTTAAGTACAGAAGACTCCTATGTAAATGCTTCACGCATTTAAAAAAAATGAAGCCCTAAGGCAAGCACAGCACATGCTTAGTATTCACTCAGTATACTTAAACAGAAACCCTTACATTTATCGTAAACCAAGAGTTATTCATCTCCAAACATAAATTAAACCTGATTTTACTGTTCTGTCCAAATATTCTTTGTGATATTATGTTTGTGAACATATTGTTATATTTTATATACAAGGGACCGTAATATTTTCAGAAGAACTGCATGGATTTAGCCATACAAATCCAATTAATCTCAATAGAAGTTGTATGGCTAAATCCCTGTGCTCGGCTTTGACATTTTGGAAGCAGTGGGGGAGGTTTTTCAAGTAGTGAACATGTATTATACGAAACTCAGTTTTCTCTAAGAGAAATAAAATAGCATGTAGATACTTACAGATACCAACAAACATATTTATGTGACTCTGTCAAGAAAATCACATTCCTAGCAAAGTAGGCAATGATTTCCACAAAACTCTATTTTACCAAAAATAACTGTATTATCCTGCAGTCTATGAGATAAAACTAATCACATGTACATATTAGTTGGATAAATTAATTCTTATTTTACCTCTAGTTTTGATCTTTGTACTTCATTTGCAGTAGATCTGCCTGTCTGATATAAAATGTTAAAGACTGAATTTCATCTTGTGTTCAGTTAGAGGATAGCCAAAACAATGGGATACATAAAATTCATGTTTTTAAAAAGTTACTTTAAAGAAGTGACTTGGAAGTGCTATTTAAAAAGATGATCTCATTTGCCACAGACCTTTCTCACTTTTTTTGGTTTATTTACAATCCTAAACAGCTTAAGGAGTAGAAACAAAAAACTACTCTCATCCAACTTCAGCAACAAAGAACGCAGCTTATTTTGGCTATTTCTTGGTAGATTTCTTCAGTTACTAGGAAGAATTTACATGTACACACATTCATGCACACATACAATACAGGCTGTGCAAAATCTTAATTCAGCAAGCTGTCTTCATGGAGCTGGAACATTCCAAACCATCCAAATACAACTTAACTTCATACAGAATTCTTTCTGAAATATAGACTGTAATGGTATGCCCTTCATAAATACATACACACATATACTACTAAATATACTTAATACCTCCCTATGAAGCTCTTACAGAAAATGAAAATATAATTCCAGTAGTTGAACTGGTAAAACTTACAATGTCATATAAAAAAGGCTACTCTTAGCTGCCTTCTCTCTTCCCCCAAAGCTCTCAACAACCAATAGCAGGATCTCACTTCATAAATATCAACTAGCTGCTTTCCATCTTAAGAAACATAAAAACAAAACCCCTAGACATGTACGTTTCCCATACAGCAGTTGAACAGTTAAATCCCAAGGGTGTTGTAATTGTAGAAGAGATATAAATTACGTCTCATTTTACAATAATTTAGGTTTTGCATTTGAAAGTACTTTTGGTATGGACACTTTTTTTTTCCCAGTTCAAGCATAATTCACACAGAGGCAGTGGAGACTTTTTTTTTTTAAAAAGAAGAGAAAGTAAGTGACCATTTGGGAATTAGCTGGGCATATAAAATATTTAACAAGCAACTAAATGATAAGGACAAATTCACCCAACAAAAGCCATCATGCTGCAGTTCATTTTTCCTGTGTGTGCATGGCTTGGCTGCTTGCTCACAGGAAGGCTTAGCCCACGTGCTAGTTGAAAAGTTTCATTTAAAGCTTGTTATATTTCAAATTAATCATGACCATTCAAGTACTATATCCTCAAAGAGAGGAACAATAACCACACTTTTTGCCTGAAATGGATGATAAAGCTGTTACTTCATAAAAAACCTAATGCCATTAGAAGTAAAAACATTGCTATATAACTATAAAGCAACATTTTTCTGCAGTGGTATGTTCTGAAAGCCTTATAATCTGACTTAAAACAAGTTTATAAAAGCATTAGCATGTTACAAAAAATACACATCATTGATTGGGACAGTAACTAAAATAGTAGCCTCTCTGGCCAGAAGCTCTCCACAAAGACTTCTCTGAATTTTGCTTTATACAAAAGCTGTAAGTTCTGGGGTACAGAACTTCAGTATATTAAAAACGCTTAACATGATTAAACATAAGTGATAAAATGTTTAGTATATTTAAATAGACTTAAATAAGAAATTGTTTTGTGAGGAAGACTTTTATCCATAAACCTTTCCCAATGCAGAAATCTCAAACACCCCTCTGCCCATGTCTCTTACAACCTCAGGCACTTCTATCCCCCTCACAACTCAGAATCACAGAATGGTTGAGGCTGGCAGGGACCTCTGGAGGTCATCTGGTCCAACCCCCCTGCTCAAGCACAGCCACCTAGACCAGGCTGCCCAGGACCATGTCCAGATAGCTTCTGAATATCTCCAAGGATGAAGACTCCACCACTACTCTGGGCAACCTGTTGCAGTGCTCAGTCACCCTCACAGTAAGAAAGTGTTTCCCGATGTTCAGACCGCACCTCCTGTGTTTCATTTTGTGCCCATTGACTCTGGTCCTGTTACTGGGCACCACTGGAAAGACACTGGCTCTGTCCTCATTGCACCCTTCCTCCAGGTATTTATATGCATTGATAAGATCCCCTTGAGCTTTCTCCTCTCCAGGCTGAACAGTCCCAGCTCTTTCAGCCTTTCCTTACAGGAGAGATACTCCAGTCCCTTCATCACCTTCGTGGCCTTTCAGTGGACTCTATCCAGTATGTCCACGTCTCTCTTGTACTGGGGAGCCCAGAACTGGACACAACACTCCAGCTGTGGTATTCACCAGTGTTGAGTAGAGCAGCAACTCCTTCCAGTTGCTCATCACATCCCTTTACACTCCACGCACCTTCTGCTCCTCCTGCTCCTCCACTTCTCAGCACCCACCACACCCTGTGCCTGGGTCTCGGTTAGGTCCTTGCTAAATGGCCAGCAGCAGGTCAAACAAAAAAACAACCTGTGTATGTGCTAAAGAGTCTCCTGAACAGAGGGTATGAACGTGGACACCTCTTTTCATTAGATTTGTAAGACTGTGTATCTTTGAAACTTGTGCCTTTCTGTCAATTTCAGCCAGAACTAGATAAGCTAAAAAAAGGTGTGAAGGATATAAACAAGGTGAAAGAACTGACAGATATGCAATTGAGTCTGTTTCCTTAGGAAACCAAGCTAGAAGATACTCAAGAAATGAAGTAGCACTCTGAAAAGTAGATACTGTGAATATAAGGTAATGCTAAAGATCATCACAGTCAAACATAATAAGTACTTGGGCAGGGCAGCCTTATCAGAGTTATCCTCAACAACGTATGCGGTACTTCTGTGCTCCAGACAAAACAATGTTTGGATGTGGAGGAATGTACAACTCCTCAGTAACTGAACACTAACATGTTTATCCTTTATTTCAAGTTTGTTTTGTGGTGGGTGGTTTTTTTGGTTTGTTTTGTTTTTTAAGATATAAACCAAATCCTTCATTAAAAGAAAGAAGAAAATCTAGAAAACTGAAACAAGCATGAGATTCCCCATGCAGCCTCCTCTGACCAAACCTTTCTGGTGGTCTTTGATAGTAATAGCTCGTTGAAGAAATCAAGGATGAAATACAGTCAGTAGCTATTAATATATGCAGGATCATCTGCTTCACAAATAAACTGTTAGCTATTAACCCAGAAACGTAATTTCCATTCAGTTGACTAATGAAATGATACCTCACTGTAGGATTTTTTCAGAGGATAGTCATCATCGTTATCTAGGTTCAGGATTTAGCCTTTAGTCTTCCAAATGCTTATTTTCTTCAAGAGACAAGACTCTTGCACTTCTGCCTGAGTGCAATTCAGGCAATGCAACGTGTCTCCCTGCTTTTAGGCTGGCTCATCACCAGCCAGAGCCTGAGTTACAGTTCCCAGTGGCAGAATGCAGCCTATTCAAAACAGCATGATTAATTTAACCAAAAAGAAAACCACAAGCAGAGAGAAATGGATTAAGAAACAACAAAACCCTACATACATATGGTCTTATCTGAGACTTGCCTTGTTAACATTCCACTTTTTTCAGCCATAGGGTGAAGCACTTGCTGGTACTGCCCGAGTGCAACTGCTGCCTCTGACACTATAACCTGAATCCTTCCCCCTCTCCAATACAACCCAAGGCTGAATTCAGGTATTGTTCCTCCCATTACAAAGCAACTGAAAGAAAGCAACTGCCAGGTTCCCAGAAAGCTGGGGAAAGGCTTAACTGCATTTAACCCTTAGGGCTCCCTGGAACCAGCCACACGACATCCTCTGGTGCTAGGGACGCATACAGCACTGGTAATTCCCACGTTCTTCATAATGGTTAAATGCTGTTTTTGAGAATGCCACAGATGATACAGGCACAGAGCATGGTGCTACAAAACAGGAGAGTTTCATTTTCTTCAGTGTGATCAGGTATTACAATTCTCCTATAAAGATCTACTACATATGTAATATGGTATGAACAACTATTCACTTTCCGGGCTCTTCCTCCAACAAATAAATGTATTCCACTTTCCAAATTTGTTCCCCAGGTTCTTTGTAAGAGGAGAATCCAATAATGTAATGGACTGACAGGAAGGCAGCTGTGTCCAAAAATACACTTTTTACCATTTAAATTATATGACCATTATTCACAACAAATATACATTGCTATGTTCCTTGTACTCAGAATGGGAAGATAGCAGTATATATATGTTACGTTTATGGATGTCCAGCTTACCACAGCTGCAACTCGATATTTAGATCTGACAAATAAAAAGCTGACAAATGAAAAAAAAAAAAGTATCTCAAGTACTGATGAAAGTGACTGGCAAATCTTATTTAACCAAGAGGTTAGACTTATATCCAGACGAAAAACACTGGTGACTTACATTGGGTCATCCACCTGACATAACCAAAAATTCCGGTGACACAAATGAAATTATCACTAAACTCAGCTACTCAGTAAGGATGTAGTCCAGACATTAGGATTTATCACAGCTGCATTTTTATCCAAAGCATTAAGTCTGTCACCTTAAATTCAACCACGAATTAAAGAATTTCAGAAAAAGATGCCCTATTTCAACACAAATTAAATGGCTTTCCAGATGGATATTCAAATGTTTGCTTGCCTTCTACAGGTTAAGACTAAGTTGTACATTTTTAAAATATATTTATTAAGTATTGTCACTTAATATCACATACTCTTCCCTTGCACTTTTACCGTAGATTCCTACAGTGATCAAAATGTCCTGGCCTATCAATCAGTTATCAAGTTGATCAGGTCAATGCCTGTGTGTTATTTCATATAATGTACTCAACTACAATTACATAATAAACAATCTAAAGATACAAGTAAAAAAAAATTTTTTAAGTATTACAAAATAACTAAGGCAAATATTTGCACATTTTCAGAAGCTGGAAAGTGTCATTTTCCAAATGTCTCCATTTATAAGCAGCGGGCAACCTGAAGATGCCTCTACTGTGTCAGTGACTTCAACTACAGAGTACCCCTATATTAAGGATGTCTTGCATGTATGCGCGTGAGCATGTGTCTGGCATAGGGCTAGTTCCAGTATTTCTCCAGAACAGCGCTCATTTTTCTAACATCGCTACAAAACAAATAAACATTAAAAAACAAAAACAAAATACCCAGAAGATGAAGAATACATGGGCCTTTATGCCCCATTTCCAATTCCTGCCTCTTCCTATTTAAAACATATTAGGATTTGACATCAAAATGAGCAGCTTTTCTCTTACTACCTAAGCAAATCCACTTAAAAGTATTATGAAGATGACAGTGATTGACAGTTAGATGATGACACACTTGACATACATCACATCTGCCAATACTTTTTTCCTCATTCATGCAGGTTTATTTTTTTTTCCCAGAAGAATACAGTATTTATTAGTACAACATTTCCTAATGCAACATGCAGGAAAAGTTGTTTAACTAGCTTTTTAACATATGGTTGTAAAATAAGAGTTAATTATTTTTAAAAAAATCAAACCCTTGTGTTTCAGTACTTTTATTAATATGAATATGACCTTAAGCAAGCCTATCATCTGACGCAATAGATACTTTATATGGATAGCACTTTTACAGGTAATATAGGTAAGAGTATTGTTCTGCTCATGAGGCAGAGGGAGTTAAATCATGAAATATTCAATTTTAATTAAGATTACTGTATCAAAGGCAAGGCTTAATGCAGAATTGAAGTAAGGATCAAGGTTAATGCCTATTCTAAAGCATATTTACATAAATTATGTTTCACTAGTGTACCACGAGTCTTATTTTGTCAATTTGTAACATGTGAGATCATAGAAATCAGAGATGGACAATATCTATTAAGTCATCTTCACTCTCCTCCCTCCAGTGCAGAATTCTTTCCTCCAGTTTATGTCTGAATGCTTTGTCCACTATCATTTTCAATAGCTCAAGCAGTGGGGCATTCCACTAAAACTTCAGGGCAGACTATTACACACTTTAACATCTCCAATAGAAAGGTTTTTTTATGGTATTTAAAGCTAAGATTCGCCTCATTTTATTTCATTAATCTTACTTAGACCTCTTTGGACTCCTCTAAATGAATCCTTTCTTGGCACTTGAAGCCCATAAATACTTTCAGACATTTTCATCATCCCCTGGTAGCTATTTAGTCAAATTAGTGTAGGGATCATCTCCCTTCATCTGAACATCACCAAGCACACAGATAGCTATAAGTAATAATTACATGTGTTCATTTCCTTTAATCTTTCTTCACAAGTCATTCCCTTCTAGCCTTTAATTTTTGCCACTCTTCATGCCTACATCTTCTTTTAAGTGTTACTACTTTCCAATTATTTTCCTTTCTCTGAACAGCTTTATTTCAGGTCATTTCCACTTATGCATGCTAGCTTGAATTTACCACTTTATTCTGACTTTTCACTGATGTGTGTAGGTTTTTGGGGGTTTTTTCCCTTTTTTTTTTTTTTTTTTAAAAATAAAACATCAGGCTGAAATCTCTCCTCTGTTCATATCAAACAACCACAGAAAAAATAAAGTTACCTGCACTAGAGACCAGCATTTTAGCTTATTAAAAATATGATAAGCATAAGTGCCTAATAAATTCAAATTGTTTACATTACTCATTTTTATGTTTGGCTTTGTTTTTCCAGGTTTTAGACACCATCAACTTCGGGCAATCAGTCTGAAACACCTTTGGTTTTCAGAGTACAGATAATTAACCTTTTTTCTTCATATTTGTCTTTTCTAGTATCTGCATAAACACTTTCACTAACAAGAAAATTAAATCAAGACTTCAAGCATTATTTTTTACCTCCCATCATATTGATGATTCCTATCATATTTGCCACCTTTCTTCTTGATCACTCCAACACACCGAGCTATCCCCAGTGCCTGAGCACAATGTAAAGTTACAAAAGCCTTACCTGAGCCAGACCGAGACGGCTTCGCTCTCATCAGACTGCAGTCTGGCTCACTGAAGTGAATTCCAGACACTGAGTAGAATTAAAATTTGGGCTATTTTTGGTATGGGAGATGAGAATAAGATACTGGTTTGAGTAAGTGTTAATCTAATCATAGAAGTGATAAAAGGAGATTTCTTTTCCGCTAAGGAGATACTGCCATGCTAACTTTCCACCTGTACCTCTTTACTCCTCCCAGTCATTAAGAAGTGGTCTGGTTCTGGTCATGGCTGCACAGAAAACATGCTAAATTAAGTGGCCAAATAGCACTCCGCAAGCTAGTCCCGTGAAATGCCTACCACAAGGTTAAAACCAGCGAGGTTTCAATGTTTTTTGCTTTGTCTAGGAGGGAAGGAAAGAAGAGGCAGGCCAAGCCCGTGTTGACCGGCAGACCAGCCTACCACGCAACAGCTCCAGTCAGTCAGTTACCACGCGTTCCCAGTTAGCCATCCTTCCCCCTTCACTACTTCTACTGGTAGCGCATTGCATTTTATGATACAAGTTGATAATTTAAACAAGAAGCTTAGCTAAGTCAAAAGCTCATTTGTAAGAGCGAAGTATCCAGGATGAAGTTAAATGGCAAGCCTCTGTCACTATTAACTAATAGGCAGTCAGCTAAAAACAAAAGACAGATTTTTCAGGATACAATTAAAAAGCAATACAGAGAGATTATGCCATTGATGCCCCTGCTATACCTGTTCAGTGAATCAGAACAGATTACTTCAGTCTCCCATTCTTCTAGACTGTCGGTCTAGCATCCTTCACAAGCACTACAGTCACACAAATTATTAAAAAGCTTTTCTCTACACCAGCAGTGTTATACATCCATTAGAGGCCATTTCAGGCTAGAAAATATCTGTTGCAAAAAGTCTTCCTAGATCATATGCTAGTAATAAATAAAAAAGGCTGGAAAAGATCATTTTGTAACAACAATCTTCAGTTTTCTTCTCGTGTCTGTGTGGTAATCTCTTAAGTCAATCTGTTTACTCTCTGTACCAATTATAGCAATTTTTTTTATGTATATGATTTGTTCATCTTTTGACGTTCTCTTTCATATTTCTTGCCTAGCTATCTAGAACATGGAAAGCCTTCTTGTGCATTTTATGTAGGTCATAGATGGTCTACAACATACCCAGCACTCTTCAATTATTAAACTAGATCAACCTGGGTCTTCATCTTCTCTATCTATGCCTTTTAATAAATACCCCAGCTATCACCCCTCCTATTTTTTTAAACTCACTACTAACCAGAGTCTGAATTCAGAACTTTCAGAAGACACAGATTCTGTCTGTATATTCTACTCCTCATACTGGAATGTTTTAGTATGTTCACAAAAGGATGATGAATTTCCCACTCTCCTTTTGTATTGTATTTCAAGAAACATTTACAGAAGGTGAACAGGCGGGAAAAAAAAAAGTATGTAAAAACATGCACACTGAAAGATAACCTTTCAATGTTCTACGTGAATTGCTACAGAGACCTAGCATCATGTCCTGTTAGAAATGGCAACATATATAAATTTATAATCATATTCAGAAATAAATATTAGTTAGAAAACAAGACAATAATTTGAAGATTAAAATACAGAATTTTTGGTACTGGGTTTTTTTTGGTTTTGTTTTTGTTTTTGTTTTTTTTTTTTAAAGACCTTTCTCTACATCGATAACAGCAGGGCAACGGATGTTTATCTGAATGAAGTTGAAGTTGCCCCATCACATGTTAATGAAACACACTTACAGATCAGCATCTGCTCATCCGAACTAGAACTGTCTTCAAATATTTCAATTTTAATTTCAGTTGTTAAGCTGTGGCCAAAAATCCACTCTGAACAAGCTAAGACATATTCTTGAATTTTACCTCTAAAACACTTCCTGAAACTTAAATAACTGAGTGGCCTTTCATTTTTTTTTTTAATTCTTCTATGAATCCCACTTGCAGAGGTTATACCTTGCCTCTTCATATCTCAAAACAACAAAGGTAGAAGATCCTACCTTTCTCGATATATTTGGCTTTCTCTTGTGGAAAAAGATCACTCTCAGAGCGTTTTCCACAAGACACTGAGCTGTTCTGTAGTTGCTGTTATTGAAATACGGTTCAAAGACGTACACTGCAATTTCAAGGATGTAAAATGACAGATCATCATCGCAGAATTCTGCAAAATAAGTTTCTACCAGGAAAACCTTGCCATTGAAAAGACGGGGTTTCAGCACTTGTTCTCAGGAATAAGTCAAAAGCAGTCCAGCAAAAAGGGATGGGAAGGCCAACACCAGCTTGCCAGCCATGCAGTGCAACCCCAGGCATGCTCTTCCCAAGTATACAATGCAGTATAACTGGCCAACTTAATCTGCAGGAGGAATGAGTGGGAAGATGTACATATCAATTATTTCCCCTATTCTGCAAACGTTTCGACAAGGAATGTGAGATCCAAGAAGGGATATTTGATGGTGGGTTTTTCTGTTTGTTTTACAAGCAATTCAGAATAATTACTGAGAAAACACCTTTTGGTCAATATGAAGAATAATTACTGAGAAAACACTTTTTAATCCTTCAGGATAGAATAACTTTAGATAGCTACAATGTAAATATTTGCATCTGAGGCTGTCTTGACTCCATTTCTAGTTGATGGAGCAAAATCAGTACATCAGGACATGGATCACTGTAACCTAATATAGATTCTAAAGCTTTTCATAAACAGAGTGGTTTTAGATGCTCACATCTACATCAGGCTGTATGGGATGATGTTCTCTGCATGCTTATTTCTCTCCATTACCTAGAAAAGCACACTAGCTCAGATATACTTTTACTGTGCAGACACTTATATATAGCTAGAACCAACCTCATCCAAAATAATCATATTATTTCTTCTGTCGTCCACCCTCCTTCACCTCATGTCAGAAATTAAATCACAAGGTAGTAAGGACAGAGACCTTGTGCAGCACCTAACACACCTTCAGATATTCAGCACCATTTTCAGCCTTTAAAACAATAATAATAATAACCAATTTCACGGCAGATTCACCTGTTGATTAGCCAAAATGACAGGGATTTTTTCTAAAACATACTTTTCTGAATCAAGCTTTTCCAAGTCTGAGCTACTGTAGGTTTTGTTTCAGCTTATTCTGTCACTCTTCATATTTTAAATAAGCAATATTTGCAATGTTTACTAAGAATATAAACTTCCCGTAAGTGAGATTTACTTATACCCTGTTATCAATTTTCCACGCTGCTCCCCCCAAATATTGTCCAGTTTTCATTTCCATAGATGGAGAAGAGAGATTATATCAATTCTGAACTATCCCTCATCTATCAAGAGGCATTCTTTTGTCAACAAGCTTCCTATTCTGAAATCCTCTCTTTCAAATTAACTGTAATGCAGCTGCTTCTTTTGTCTAAGATACTGTGGCAAGCCCAGCTATCCCCTACCAAATGAAAACAGAAAGCAGCAGAGGGTCTTTGGGGGAGGAGGGATGTCAAGTAGAAAGTCAGTAGCTTGCCCTGCAGCTAGCAGGGCAGAAACAGCACAAGTATTCACCGAAGTGATCCAACATATTCTTTAATGTACCATTTTGCTACCTTGTGCTCTAACATTGTACATGTACACAGCCTCGGTACTTTCCAGCCTCATCAAAAACTGGAAGGGGTCCCTTGTACAGATACAATGCTACAAATTTATTTCACATGTGATACAGCAAAATCATCTGTATTGAAGTGACAGGTGGGGTGTAAGTACCTAAAGAGAACATAATCTAGATAGGGAGATATAAGAGCACGTTAGGGAGGGAGAGGAGGACAGGGACCATATCAGAACTAGTCCAAGGAGCATATCAGTAAAAAGAACATAAAATTATAGCCAACTTTTCGACCAGTGATTCTGAACCATCTTTCATGCTATTAATGAAGTTGCAATTATATTCATTACTGTATGTGCAGGGAAGTAAAAGACATATTTAATAAGGGAAGGCTTGCAAAATTAAAATCTTCAGACATCTTTCATGCTATTAATGAAGTTGCAATTATATTCATTACTGTATGTGCAGGGAAGTAAAAGACATTTAATAAGGGAAGGCTTGCAAAATTAAGATCTTCAGAGGATACCTGTGTCCTTACAAGTCTGCTGAAGTAAACACCAAGGAGCAAGTAAAGCTATTTAGGCTAAAAGACAATGGCAGCAAAAAGTAAAGCAGGTAAAATTGGCCTTGAGTAGTCTTAAATCTGGAATTAGACATTAGTTCTAGCCACCAGGGAAGTAACGAAACGGGGACACTCAATGAAATTATTTGACCACAAGTGCTAGTTCTAGTTTTGAAATTGTATTTCACTGAACCAGGTTCTATACAAATGCTCAATAAAGAGATGGTTCATTCCCCCAAACAGGTTGTGATCCAAATTGTCAGAGAAACCAGCCAAGTTACTTTTAAGAAAGAGACACATAAAATTTATGAAGGGTGTTAATGATGTCATCTGGGGGCTCAACAGGTTCTTTCTGATCTTATATTGTATCTTCCTAGTCATATAATCTTAAATCAAGAGATTTGCAAGAGAACTAATGAACTCTACCCTAATCCTCCGATTTACCTTATCTTAGTATTGTGTCCTAACTTATTTCTATGAATAGCTGGTAATTCTGGAATACATCATGTGCATACACTAAACAGTTAAACCAAAGTGATTAAAAAGCTTATCATATACAGGCTGGTTTTAGATATATATGTTATCAAGAGAGGTTGTGCAGTACTTGCTTAATTAATCTTTGCTGTCTTAACAGATGAACCAGATGTACTATTATGTTCTTTGTTCTTCCCTAAAGAGGGGATGAGCTGATTATTTATCTCCAAACAATAGGAGTTCATGTAGCACAGCAAAGAATTTTTTTTTTTAATCTGGGAGGCAATCACTAACAAGCTTCAGCTGCAACTGCTTGATGTAAACACAGTGTGAATTTGTTCCTGGAGTATTAAACAACGTTCCTTCCATTAAGTACATGAAACCGATTTCTAAATAAGTATGTAAAGAAAGGGATGGAAAGGACAGAGTTTGGAAGGAGGGAAACTCTGTTTCATCTTTCATGTATTCTTATTTACTTCTTTTATACACTAACACATTTTCATAGATAAGTTAAAATTTGAAGCTTCAAATACTGTTTACAAATAATGCGCTGAGAGAACAGAAGTTAAAGAAACTGTTGGTTGATGCAACACATTCCCTATGTTATATAGCATGCAATCTAAGACATGTGAAGGGTACAAAGGAATATGTAACATTAAGTTCACAGAGCCAGAAGAATTGTTTGTGAAAGTTATTAACAGATTCACAGAGTATATAAAACTCCTCATCACTACTGTAGCAAACTTGCATACCTACCTCAAAATCACATTTTTTATTTGATTATATTTGAAAAGTACAAATTCATTGTAAGTCAATTTTACAGACCCTTAACATATAGCTACTTACTGGTTTATATGAGTCTGCAAATTCTTAGGGAGATGCTACTGAAATAAAAAACTAAGATTAAATCGCAAGAAAGTTTTTAAATTACTCAATTTTTCTAGATAAAAGACAGAACAAATTTAGGAATTCCCTTTATCTTTCTGATAAACTCAATCTTATCTGAAGTCGTCGCTCCCTCCCTCTCAATAGCCTTTCCCTTGTCATAACCAAAATTTCTTCCATAAAACTGGTTTTCAATAATTCATAATAATTTGTCTTCTTAAATACATTAAGTGTTAAGACACAGATCAAGTGCCAAGCTAGGCACTATTACCAGAAGCTCTTTGCAGAAATAAGGTAAGTTTTCTACCTTAAATTATTAAAAAGAAAGAATTCAAATAGAATAGAATAGAATTTGATTAAGAAAGGCTCCCAAGAGATTGTAAAGCTGTATTAAAAGTATACTCCAAAAAATGAAAACAAGATCAACCTACGTCAAACAACATAACATAGCTCAAACATAATTAGTTTTTCTAAAAGATCTTTTCTGTATCAACTAAAACTAGAAGGAATCAAGCATATTAGTTTCTTCACAATTTTAATTAGAAAGTACTACTTGAACTAAGAATACTTTTATTTTTATTCACAGCCATGCTGAGACTTAAAAAAAAAAATGCAGTCAGCTATTTGGTTAAAAGTAATGTTTTCTCCTTTCCTTTTACTTAACAGCAGGCTCTCTCAAGCTGCCATAGTCAGTGCTAAAGTGCTAACCTATGACACCATGCTGTGCATCCCATTAAGTTCCCATTTCAGCTCATGAATTTCTGTCAGATTAGTCCAGTGACCAAAAACAGAAAATGAGAAAATAAGAGTTATTTATTACCTCTTATCACCATCTTCCCAAACCTACTGAAAATCAACAGAGTACTGATCAATAGATTACGGCGCTTTCTAATCAATAGACAGATCCAGCAAAATAAAGCATGTCTGATGCATAACACACCTATAAAGGAATATAGGCATTAGGATCAAATACAACAGTAATAATATAAATGTATCGGAAACATGCAGCTAAGCTACAAATTTGCCAACTGCTAAGAAAGCTGTTCTAACAATTAAAAAAATCTTTTAGGTATGGGCAACCATGAATTCACAGGATCAAAAGGTTGCATTACAAACCCACTTGGACAATAAACCTGCAGGCGATATAGAAATTATGTATGAATGTTGTATATGACATTATGCAAGACTAACAAATATTCCGTGCTGGCAAGATGTGTCTATGTATCTTCACTTGCACTGAAAGAGGAAGGGAAGTTTATTTGGACCAGTAATGAGAATGAGATAACCCCAGAGCCTACAGTTTACATTCAATCATTCCTGTCACTGGGAAGCTATGAAGCAAAGGTCTTCTGACGGACTAGATAGAGAGGTATACCATAAATGTTAATAGTTCTCATGAAGAAAAAAGAAAAAAATTTAAAAAGAAGATTTTAAGACCTTTTCCATCTAGTTCCCTTTTTTTTTTGTAAAAGCAAATGCTCCCCCTGCAAGAAATTATAGCAGGACCATTCTGGGGATGACAACTCCCGTGGCCAGACTGGATTAAGCTGTGTAATTTTAGGTACTTTCCTGAAGCAAGAGGAGGACAGTGAAATACAAAGTCATTTACAAATTAAAGCAATGGGGCAGAAGCAGAGGCTGATGACATCGTCTCTTGTAATTTAAGTCTAGAACTCAAGAAATTATAAAAACAGGGAAATACATGAGAGTATGTTTGTTTATATCCCAGAAACAAAATTTGAGAAAAATCTACATACACAATCAACTCCAAGAGACACTAACTTGTACAATCACTTCTGAATGTTCACTACTTAATACTCAATAATTCAACATTTTAACAACATATAAAATAATTATTCAAATATATCGACATTTTTGTATACAACTATTCGCATCTCTACCTAATTTTGAGGTACTGCTGCTCAGTACTGCCTAATGGGTGTATAAAGCAAAGTATAAAGCATCTTGGAATTCAGATGCATGATACACTGTAATTATGTCTTGAATCAGCTTGCAATATTATCTATGAGATCAAAAAACTTTTTTTTTTAAACATTCAACGAGAAAACAAGAAATCTCACCGCAATACAAACTTCAATCATGAAGTTCTGAATGCTAAGCTCATCTGAGAACAGGATAGAAATATATTCTACCAAGAAGTCATCCCACACAGGTTGCTAACGTTTGCTACTTCTCAATTTTATCAGGTAAAATTTTAGCACTGACTCTACCTGGTTATCCAGAAAAAAGACAAGCACAACACTTCAGAACTTCCACAGTAAAGGGGAAACAAAGAAAAGTGGTTTCAGAAAAGAAGAACCAGAATCAGCATTTTCCCGTATTTTGCTTGTTTTCAAAAAGACTAATGACAAAAAAATAATCTACTTACAGTCATATAACCAGCACAAGAGCATGTTCTGTATTTTTCACACACTCTAAAATAAAACCGGCTCCCATTCATCTTCGTTCTGCTTCGTAATAAGGCTTCTTAGGGAATAGCGTAGCACAACACACATTTTTAACCAGACCTTTTTCTCTGGAAACTCATCTACCTGCTCACTTTTCAATGGAGAGTATTCTATTAGTTGTAAACACTCTAGTCAGATCAGTTGTAAAATGGTCCTATGAGCAGTACCCGCAACAGCAAGGAAAGCTGGAACACAATACAGGAACAGCTGATCTAGCAAAAATGAGTAATTCTCATTCTGCCAAGAGTTGTCAAGGGTAGAATGGAAAACTTAGTATTTTCGAACATTAAAACAATCTGAGCTTTTCCATTTGAAAAAACTGTTGACAGTATTCCTCTTTATCAAAGTTGCTACATCAAGGGGATCTAACATAATGCACTAACAGAGTTAGTACTACAATCGTGGTATCTGGTGTCCAGAAAGGCTATGCCACAATAAAAGCAAACCCTTCATCAAATAAGTACATAACAAAACCAGACATCTTTCCAATCTTGCAATCAGAATTTTACCATAGCTGGCAATTTACAAAAAAAGGGCAGTTTAAATATCAAATTCTCATGCTCCTAACACAACAGGGACAAAACAATCTTGCAGGCAAATTGCCACATACTGTTCCAGTTTACATATATAATACCAGCTATTCCTTAATCTATACATGTAAGGCAGACAAGAAAGCAAGACAAAAAGAAAATAAACCTCTCACATTTTTACGCTCCAGGAAAGGGCACTTCCCTCCCCTGTCCCCCCGCCTTTAATTAAAGGAAATTACATTCCTCTAGCTCCCTCCAGCTGGAAGCGTGCTATGTACATCAGTGTTTTTGTGTATTTCTAACAGAACCATATCATATTGGCACTTAACCACGACATCTCATATCTGCAGACTTATTCTAACTTCAGATAAAAAGCTCTTGCTAACAATTTGCAATGCTGTTTATTGTTTTGCCAGGTTGGAAAATTTTGATTTTGTTAACCTTCATTCCAAATTCTTATACATTTATAACTACATTAGTTTTATGAATTTGTGGTACTCTTAGGGAAATTCAGATGCTTTTCTTAGATCCAGTATCAAACAGGTAAGAAATGTCTAATAAATGAAATACAGACTATGATGTGTAAGATACCTGATGTGTCACTATATACCCACAGAGATAAATAGCCTTTGTAGAGATGTTTCCTAATGCACTATAATCAGAAGTGAATTCTAACTACACAACTACCTGAAAATATTTGTTGAAAATAACGCGTAACAGTAAAACCAAACCTGATTCTGAATGTAAGTACAGACCAAACTTTTTTAAGACGACCCAACAGTCTAACTTTAATGCATTAGAGTGAAAATGCAAACAGAATTGAAGTTACTGACCAGTTACCTATTCAGTAATTTTCAGTTATAAGTATACTCTGAGAAGTTATCACATCTCTCTGAACAGATGTCTTTCCAAACATTCAGGGATGTGTTAACAGGAATACAATATGCAGAAGTATGCAAGACAAAGGGTTTAATTCCATTTTACCTAATATAGATAACATCATAGCTCAAAACTACACGTAGAACTGGTCAATCCTCTTTATGAAAAGCATATTTCACAAGAAAGCAGAAGCAAGATAAAACGTCTAGAAAATGAAAAATGGTTAGGAGAACTGATTTGAAGAAGCAATTGAAAAATCATTTTGGTAGAGGAAAAAGTATTGGTTAATTTCGGCTTGTAAACCATAACTGTAAGAACAAAATATCTACTTACTTACTGGTTGTGATATGAAATTAACAACCCTGGTCCCCTTCAATGTAAAATGAGCTGATCTAATTTAAATCGGTGCTGACAATTCTTGCACGATGTTTCGTGCATAAATTCACCCATGTGTCCTATACTAAGGCACTTTTTATAAAGAGAATAATGTTATATTTCTGTCTAAACGTGGGAAACCTAAAATGAAATACTACTCTTCTACAAAGCAGAACTGAGTAGACTCTCAGAACCTTTGCAAAATGCACTTGTGGTAGGCATTACAAAGTTTCTCTCTCCGTTCTGTAATAATTGCACTTGGACACAATGCACATTTCATATTCTGCACAGTGGCTCCACGTGGACACACAAATCATACTCCTGGTTGTTCCCTAAGCCTGAAAAAGCATCAACTGCTGTACCTAGGTAAGGAAACCCTATGACTTATCTGTTGTTGTACCATGCAGAGTGCATACCCCATAGTTGCACTGCTTTTAGCATTGTGTGAAAGTACATCTGCGTTTTTTCACCACTGAAAATAATGTTTTCTCTTTTAAAATACTTCAGCCACATGCTCAACCTAGCCATATATCCAACCAGAACACCAACTTTGCGAGTTCTGTCCCAGGCACAGAACGTAACTGCCCAGTGGTGGTGGCAATATCATCTTCAATCTGTTAAATTATTACACAAAAGCGCATCTGAAGAAAAACATTTAAAGATCTTGTCCTCTGAAATGGTTGCAGAAATCAATAGTGCTTTAACCTCCGTTATCTCTTGGTTTAAAAACCAAGCAAATAAATTCAAAGAAACAAATTCAGTGACATGTTACAGTAACATAAAATGTGTTAAAAAACAGTATCATGACAAATCAGAACTACTAAGAAAAACAATGAATATTCTGGAGGGAAAGGAGCACTGAAAACTTCTCAAGTGAATATAGACCTATATTCACGTATGTGCTGACATGAACAGTCTAAAATAAAAAAAATATTCCTACTTTAACTTCCTCTCAAACAATCCTCACTAGATGTGTGAAAATTTTATTTAAAAATAGCACAAAACCAAGAGAAATTTCAGCGTTTAAGGGGGTAACTGAAACAACTTTCACTTGCAGAGTGGAAATTTGCATGTTTGGGTTTTTTCCCCTGGTGCTACTCCCCTGTACTAGTTAGTGAGGAAAAACAAAATCAATGAGCCCAATTCTTTCTCATGTAACGCAATTACAGCAAGAAGTTACAGCAGGAAAAACTTAGTCTCATATCAATTGCAAAGATCACGCTTCTGAAAGGAACACGTTAACTTTTTGTTTGAAAAAAGTATGAGACTATTTTAAGGACTAATTAACATTAAAAGGCAAAAGTTAGATTAAGATTCAAATTTTAAGTTGAAATTCTATTTAGCAAAAATGAAACATTTTCAATAAACCCTAGCATTAAACAGAAAATTGAAATTTTGCTGCTTATTAGCATAGAAGTTTCATTTTTGAAAAGCTAATAACCAGAATTTTGGTATGAATAGAAATTATGCACAGAAACAAGAAGCAATAAGAAATACCACGAAATCAGCAATATGACAGATCTTAAAGCAGCTGCTAGTCCTTCTTGAATCTCAACTGAGATTGTTGATCAACTTTAAAGCCAAGGCATGCTATTTTCTGACGCTACATGGGGAAAATTAGTAAGTATTTGGTTCATGTACAGCCTTTCAGTTTACAAATTAAAGAGCACATAAAATTAATGTTGAATCAGTTGAGAAGTCAAATATTTGATTTAAAACATTTTAAACTTCTGCACAATTCAAGAATGATTTCCATGCTGTACACACAAACAAGAAAATAAAAGCTTGTGATATCAAACAGTTAAATGTATCGATACTGCTAAGGATAACCCAGCTGCTAAATATTTACTTTATTTGAAAAATATATTTACAGAATAACTAACGGCAAAAATCAGTGGAATATAAATTGTTTTAAACTATTCAAGAAAAAAATGCAATTAAGTATTATGCCTAGATTAAACTACTTCCAAAATCTATTTTAAATTCTGTTGTATTTTATGTTACTTTACATTAGACATTTCAAGAATTTTTACTTAAAATTTAATGTAAGAATTGTTTTCATAATTAATTTTTTTTTTAAATTTATAAAATTTTCTTTTGGTATAAACAGACTTAATTTCAACTTCTTTGCCCTAACCCGGTTAAGGTTTAATACAACCTTTTTGTATCTTTATAGCTTAATCTGCATATATTCAGAAAAATAAAGAACTACAGCTCTTCTTTGATAACACTGCCATCTAGTGTACACTCTAAATTAAGATGAAGCATTTATTTGAATTTTTTCATTCTGCAATGTAGTCTAAGGGGGAATTACACTCCATGTACAAACTATGTCTTCAGTACTACTTAACTGTGCATTGGAATAATGACATTTGTTCTCTCATCTTGAAATGCATGTTAAATATGCAGACATACTAATTTTGAAAATATTCAGTAAAACTCTAATACATTCACTTCTTAAGTATACCAAGATGTTTTTGATAGCCAAAAATAAGAGAATATACTGCTAACATCCTACACACAAATTTTACTATGTAGTGCTCCCAGTCTTGTCATCATCATTCCCTTTCACATTACTTGAATAAATTAAACTGAAATTTGCTCCTTGAGACTGGTAAAGTTCAGGCAAAGCTCTAAATTTCATAGTTGCAGTTGGACAGTTGATTGTTTTGCTTCTTGCCTGTTCTTTCATCTTATACCTTAAAGATTGCACTCTTTCCATCTTAAAAATGAGATTTTGTTGAAAGATCACAGTGGCAGTGTCTTCAAATGCTTGAAGAAAGAAAGGCAGAGAGAAAGAAAGAAAGAAAGGCTTAAAACAAGAAGCACCTATGTGGTGAATTATCAGTAGGTTTAGAGCACAAGTGAAACCAATCTGAACATTACTGGGATTGTTTTTATAACAGTCTCGTAAGACTCCATTTCTTACTGAACTAAACCTAGATCAATCATTGTTGATAAATTAACATCATTAAACAAGACGACCGCCTCTTGCCTCAGTATTCTGAGTTTCAGCTTCCACACTTCGTGTCTTAAATCAAAAAAATGCACTACCTAGAGCAAAAGACAATACCAGCATCCTGTAAGGAAAGGTGTGTGACCAATGCCTTCACTGACAGACTTAAACCACAGACTTCACAGTACAGTGAATTAAAGAATCAACAAAAGATTCATAAAAAAGCAATTATCTCAGGCTGTATCTGACACTAGCCAGAAAAAAAAAAGAGAATAGATATAGCTGGCCAAATGTATGCATTTTTATGAACGCTAAGGTCCCTGTGTTCTTTGCACTCCAAAGTTGCTATAAGTAGCTACAAGGCTGCAGCCATCATCCAAAGTCTGGTCAGAAACTGCCTGCTTCAACAACCTTTGGTGTCCCTTCATATGGTATTTGCCCATAGGAAATTTCATGTAGCTTTGAAGTACTCACAGAGTTAGGGTTCCTTTTGAAAGCAAATAAAGTCCTGAGGTGCCATGAGACGACAGAAGAAAGGTAAGAAACAAGTACAGGATGCATAAACGTGTCTAAACTTGATTTTTTCAGCCACTTCCTGAACACCTCTGAAAGCTAGTCCACTGACCTCTCAAAGCGTATTGACTGTAAGCTGAAAAATCACTCATTTAATTACAAAAAAGTAAATGCTTGTATTAACAGATTTTTGAGGTTGTTGTCTAATAATTTCTCATGCCTCAGATTATATAATAACCTTTAATTAAAAGAGTTTGAGAGAAAACATTATGTGAAGGTGTAAGTTGCCTACTGCATCTGTAAAGCACTTGGGTCCCCACCACTATTAACAAAGATATTCACGTACCACTGATTAAATAAAGCGCTACAATTCTCTAGCTTCTCTATTGCCTGATTTTACAATATATATATTTATGGTTGGTTATTCTACAAAGTTGGGAGATAAATTTTGCAAAATGTTTGTGTGAACACTGAACAGTGATATTAAAGCAGTAGCAAAATTGTTTAGGTATCTTGAGCATATGTTTCCTAGAACTTTACATGAACGCAGACATCAGATTTAAATAACCTTTGGTTAAATTTGAGACCTAACAAGGAAAGGTAGAAATAAGTTAAGCACAACTAGAAAGCAGGAAAGAAATTGAGATCTTCAAAGGTGGACATGAAAGATCTAAGAATCCAGTTGACAATAGAAAACTATCTTTACTTACACAGAATAGGTATTTACATTTGACAAACCCAGAGCTCTAGAGAAAACTCTAAATTTACTTAATTCCACTCCATAACTCTATAGTCATGCTGCCATCTAGTGAAATGGGATACTGACTCTCTTCTGCAAGACTTCAAATTGGTCCAAATGAAAAAAATTATCCCTAAGATACATGTATTACAGCAAACATCTTTCACCTGCAAATACCTTATTCTTCCCTCTGCTCCTTCTTCACCACTACATTTTTGTAACATGCGTTACAAGGTGACTAATTTTGGCCACAGGACAGTGAACATTTATACAATTAACTTGAAATGCAAACAGGCTAACAGACTTCAATGAGAAGCCAAGTCACTAATCAACACAGATCACAGTCCAGGGTCAGGAAAAAGTTAGCTATTAGAAGGTTTCAGACCATTACACAGATAAAGTCTTGAATTCATAGCTAGTAATACAGATACATATTACTCTGAGCCTTCAACTTAAATTACTGTTGTGGTTGTTTTCTCATTACATTTAATTAGAATGATGACTTGCAAAAAAAATGTAAAAACTTTTCAAAAATTTCAGACAGTAAAAAGGAAATAAAGAAAGTAAATACATGCTCACCTGGGAAAATATATTTGCAGTTGGAGCAACTCTTTTGTCCACAATACTATATAATATTGCTAACAGTCTGTCCAGAGGAAATGGCTTTGGCCCAAGGAGGTGATTGCTGGTCTGCAACAGAAACAAGACTTTTCAATCCAAAAGATCTTTCCTGGAGTACCACAAGATGTTATTCTCACATCTTTTTAGTCTCTGGGGAGGCACTATAATTCACAGTAGTCTTTCACACAGCCTACTTGCATATTATGGAAAACACTGAATACATGCTTATTGATCAAGATAAAGATACAGACATAGAGCTCTATTTAACATTGCAAGAGTTCAAACTGCACAATAAATAGGAACATTTTTGAGCTATATCAGAGAATCTGATGCCAAATTTCCTGTCACTAGATTTATAGATTTACTTGTCCTATTAAATTACCTTGCCCAATCTAAGGATTAAAGAGGAAAGACTACATTTTATGGCATTCTCAAGATGCACATAGTTTTCTTCAGTTTATCAACAGTAAGACAAGTTAGGCTTCTTAAAAAGCACACAGAATTTCTAGCTAGTGAAAAAATTTCAAAGTTTAGATTTATTCTATTGTCTACAGTCATTCTATAATCCATGATCACCTAGAAAGAACTGTACATAACAGAACAATAGTTTTTACAAATCTATAAAACCATCAAACAACTTTTAAGTATATTTTTGTGTGTTTTGCCTACTGAAGACAAATATTTTACTGCCATTTACATTTTGAAAAAGCATAAAAAGAGAAGATTCTGCTAAAGTATCAGTGTATTTACTGTCTTTGAATCATTTTAGCCAAAGCCTTTTCTCTTCCTCTCACAGAGGTGCAAAGTCATAACAAGAGTTCCTCATCTTAAATGCCATACTAAACTACTCTAATAAAACAGCCTTATGGTCTAGAACATGAGTAGAGTAACTTGGCAATGGGCACCAATTGTAATACAGGAAATTATATTTAAACATAGGCAAAAAACTTTTTTACCCCTGAGGGTGGTTAAACACTACAACTTATTGCCCAAGGCAGGTTGTGGAGTCTCCATCCTTGGAGATATTCAAAACCCAACTGGGCATGGTCCTGAGTAATCTGCTCTAGGTGACCCTGCTTGAGCAGGGGTGTTGGACTGGACCGGAGGTCCTTGCCCACCTCAGCTCTTCTGTGAATTTGACTTTCTAAAACCAATTTTTTAAAAAAATTAAATCAACTATCTCTGCAGGGATAAAATGTATTACCTGTTCTTTTTTTTTCCCCCAACAAAATTGCTGAGTTTTTTATATTTTTGGCCCATTTTAACTTTTTAGTTTTCATTTTCTCTTTTGCTTCCTTTATACCACAATGAAAATGTTACCATTTTGATATCAAACCCAAAGAAATATTTTTTAATCAGGAAACTAGAAATCAGAACACTTCAACTTACTGTTTTACACAGGAAATGCCTTTAATACTATATTTCTATTTTCTTAAAATACACTCAACCATAGGACAATTCTGGCTGGAAGGGACCTTAGGAGTTCTAGTCAAACCCCTCCTGCTCAGAGCAGGGTCAGCTAGGAGGTCAGGCCAGGTTGCTCAGAATTTTACCAGTCCAGTCTTGGAAACCTCCAAGGTCAGAGACTGCACCCCTCTCTGGGAAACCAGTGTCACTGCCTGGCTGTCCTCATAAGGAAAAAGGTTTTCCTTATATCCAGTATAAAAATCTCATTTCAGATTGTTACACTAATTGTTTCTCACTCTCTCACCATCCACCATTGTATCATATAGTCTTGATGATCTCCTTGCAGGTACAGGACAGGCTGCTTTTAGGCCTCCCTTCTCCAGCTTGAACAACTGTAGTTCCCTCAGCCTCTCCTTGCAGGGCAAGTGCTCCAGCCCCTCACCATTTTGATACCCCTCTGCTGAACTTGTTCTGGTTTATTGATATGTGTCTTATACTGGAGGGGGGCAGAACTGGACAGAGCACTGAAGATGCAGCTCAAAGAGTGCTGAGCGTGAGCGCCCAGAGTGCATCTGCCTCCCACAAGTTTAGCTGGCTAAAATAAAGAGTTCAGCTGGCTGAGCCCAAGGTCAGCTCCTTTGCTGGTAAGAGCTACCTGCCAGCTACAGACAAACTCAGAACACAGCATATTTACTCAACTTTGCATTTACAGAGCTATTCTGTCCCTTATTCTTTGCACCATACACATTATCTTCACACCTCAGCTAAGACTGATGGGCATTTTAGGCATTACAGGTTATTGTATGTAGTGACATTGAATTCAGTTGAATTCACAGAAATATGAGTTCCCGATTTTTCAATGTTAAATATTTTTAAAATAACCAATTTTACAAAAAGGAGAAGTACAGTTCATAGGGCAGGACTGGGTAGTATTACAACTCAGGCAGCATTGTTAGGACTACACAGATTTACTTATGACCCAGACTGTCAAAAGTTCTGACAAAGGAAATACTTGTTTCCTTTTAAGTTTGTATTTCATTCTCTCTACTTTGACATCCAGTTTCCTTTTTTGTAGTGTACATTGATTTATTCTTACTAGCAGAGCAGCCAAGATTGAAGAGGAATTTCAAAAGAAAGTTTGTTTCAAAATGCTTCTGGGAAAGAACACCTCTCAAATATACAACCAGCACCTCTGTGGCGTTAGTCATCAGTAAAACACCACTCATTTCTTCAGCAAAACAAAAAGGTATTTCCAATACATGTTTTAACTTTTCAAATCCAGGAGGTGTCCCCAAAGCTACCTCTTGGCTAACAAAGAAAGCAGTGTGAAAAATAATGAAAACATGTAGTCAAAACTTTAGCACGGCACCCTCAGCCAGAATGCAGGTATGGTGTAAGTTATGAACTGTACAATCCCCTGCCCTTCTGCTTCTAAACACGCCAGTTTTGTGAAGCATATTCTTTACTATCAACAGAAAAAGTCAACAAACATACAGTAATTAAAATGTGTGCACTCCAAGCAGCTAGCAAGCACAGTTAGCATATAATAATCCCTGAAGTTGTTTAGTATACAGTTACTTCACAAGTTTCTTGCTCTTAATATTATCAGCTCTCTGCTTAGACAGAATACTGTTTTGAACTTTCAAATTATTTGAGAGAAATGCTTTCTTCAGGAAAAGCCAGAAGAGTTAATTCTAATAGAGTGTAATTTCTAGAAGAAGCACTTCATTTTTATTTCTTTGACAGAAATAAACTCCTGGATGAAAATAGGAATGATTTCAAAATTCCTCCAAACAGAACATAGTAAAGAATAAGATTTTTACAAATCTTCTGCAAGGAGCTAAGGCAGAATACTACATAGAATAGTATTTATAAATATCCAAGGGACCCGTCACCTCACTTAAAAACAAACAAAGATACCTTCCACATTCAGAAAACCTCTTCAAAAAGTTTTACAGCTGTCAAATTAACTCTGCGTGTCCCCAATCATCTTTCCACCTTGGCAATACACTCATTGAATGGTTCAAAAAAATCTTTTCCCCAGTTGCCACTATCTGTGCTTGTGCTTTTTATGTACAGTGTCAGAGTTTCATGTTCCCACTGTTTAACCGGCCTAAGTCTTTCACCATCCCACAACTGCAAGCCATGTATTCACATTCCAAAATTTCACGAACAAGAATGAGAACCAAAAGTGTTCTTTAAAGAGTAAAAGCTTAATCCAAACTAAATTACCTGCACAAAACGGTACAAAGCCCTTAACTTCAGGTGGCTGAATTTTCAACCTTTTTAGAATATATTTAAAGACAGAACTATACTTCTCACTTTTTTTAAGCAGAAAATATTTCTGACCTTCCCTAGTTGCTATATGAATGAAGCATCTTCAGTTGTAAGTTGGAAATCGTGAAACAAAACAATTGAAGCAGATATAGCAGACAAACTCTTTTCCAATAAAAAACACAGCAACACATTTGATCTTCTGACAGACTGACATCTGAAAAAGCATTCTTCTGCAGAAGTAGCTTTACCAGGAAGATCTCTCACTTGCCACTGAACTGGAAAAACATTGTTCCAGGGCAACAATGCAAAGAAACCCAACAAATTCTGCTGTTATCAACAAGGCGATTAATAGAATGATAAAGTCAGTTTGTCCCCCTCCTTCACAAGATTTACTTTTTCTAATAAAAAAAACCACAGCCTCTGGACTGAACGGAGTTAAGAATCAAGAAACAGATTTTTAGCCTGGCTGTACCTAAACTTTTAAGGAAGGATTTATTTCGTCTAATGTTAGCTTCCTGCCAAGTAGGTAGGTACGGCCAAACTAGTTTCCTAAGTTCCCATTATAGCCAGTAGAAATCTAATCAATACAGTTTATGGTGCAATTCATCTGACTGAACGTAGAACCTAATTTAGTATGAGACGAATCACACCCTACACTCCAATGACTGCATCGACTAGCTCTGCATTGTCTATAGAAAGACACCATCTTAGATGCAGGCACCCACTTGGAGTTAGGTGAATCTGATCTGTGAATCAGTCTTTAGACAAGCTTCTCTGAAGGAAAGTATATTGATATAACCTGTCACACCAACTGAAGCACTTAAGCCTTTATTTATAACACTACATATGTAACCCTTTATCCCTATATTTCAGTTTCCCTCATTATAGAATCACAGTACCAAAATAAACAAGTTTACATCTGTGTGATTGTATCTCTGTGCAAATATTTATAAAGGTTACAGTATAGTAAAAGTAAAAGAGGTCTGGAAGATCCTCTTAGGACCTGCAGTCCTGTTCCCCACTATTACAGCTACCATACCTCAGAAACTTTCAAAGCTGGACTGTGTTCTGACCTACAAGCAGTTTCAGTTTCTGGCATCAATACACAGCGAAAGAGTCCTTAACTATAAACTATAAAGCGACACTTAAGCAGAGAACCAGTGCTCTGTAATTAGATGCAAAGGTACTCTTGAAATGCCACAAAGTTCCTGTCCTATTTGTTAGTCTCTAAGACACACTTCGTTTCCTGCATGCAATCAGAGTTTATGTAACACCGTCAACTCAAAAGATATTTTCTGTTAACTATATTTGATTTACTAGGATTACGAAGTTCTAATTCTCTTCAAAGTAATACTAATTTTTAATACAACAAAGAGGTGCAAGAATTAGATCATTTGCAGTCTTAAAAGTCTTTCCTGATTATGCAAGTTACTTATTACTGTTGGACAACAAACCAAGCTTCTTTAACTGCACACATGTCTAATCATGCTTTCAGAATATCAGTTCAATGCTTAGGTTTTAGGGTAAATGTAAAGTCTACAGACTTTAGAATTAATCTAAATCTTTAGATTAGATTAATCTAATCTAATCTTTAGAATTAATCTAATTACATTTAAAATGTAACTGAAATCTTACTCATCTTTTTGACCTGAATTTTGTTTACATGACATTTATTTCAGTTACCCACATTTACAGTTCTTTCCTTAGTGCCTCCTTCTGTTCTGTTTTTCTACTTACTCAGCAGCATTTAGTTTTCTGCAGGAACAATAACAATATGAAAACCAATTTATCATTAATGCAGGCACTTCTGGACACTAAGTAGTGAACTCTGATACAACAAAAACAATGACACAAGAGAACAAGCTCTACAGTACAGTTAAGGTGATCACAACTTTGGTATTTCTTCCTCAAATCTCTATTTTCCCATTTCTTTTACGTTGCCAGTTGTTCCCATCTCACTAGTTGTTCCCATCTCATCATCCAAGTTGGAAATCTATTGCCAAGAAAGAATAAAACAAAACACCTTTCCTGCAGATGATGCAAGGAAAGAAGAACATTTTGGTCTAAGATACAATAATTATTCCTTCTCCTGAAAATTATTTATCAACTAATTAAGACGTGGAGGTATTTCAAGAATATAGCAGTCCTGAAAATAATTCAATGCTCTGGAAGTTCTCAGGAGTTCACGTGCCAGGTGCAAAACATGTGCAGGACACATGCATTCAGAGACTTCAGAACTTTAAATTTACATAAACATCTACCTAGCGGTGCAACACATTGCACTGTTGAAGTAAAACTATGCTCACTTACACTTTCACGTGCAAAAACTGTGCCCCTACAAAAATAACAGAACTTGGAAAATAGTCCTGGATAGCCAAGGACTCTGTCCTCCCGCAGAAAAATTAGGGAAAAGGCTACAGGCAGGATCAGAAGCAAAGGATTATTAGGCTAAGTATCATATTAAAATTTTTCTCATATTATTTACACTGCCTGTAACATAGAGAAGAAAAGGATATAATGATTGTTTCAGCAGGGATTTAGTGCTGTCTGCACTGCTCTTCATTTACGGATTTGTTTAAAAATAAGTCAACATGTTACAAATGTTAAAATTTGATTTCTCTTTTTACATTAGATATAGGTATTTGCTTTTCCTAGCATATCAAGCCTCTGTCAGTAAAAACCAGTACAGCTCCACCGAAATCAATGATATTTAGCTATTTATAACCATGAAAAGGTTAGTTAATAGTCTGATGGAATCCTAAACAACAGACAGGAGTGCAAAGTTTCCAAGCCTCAACACACAAACTTAAGCTCTTATACCTCACTGCATCACTGGGAACTAAAATGACTTGACTTTCGAAACTAACCACCTAGTACTCTAACATCTTTGAGAGAAATTCTGGTACCTGGCTCTTCCATGTTTTATGTCCTTTAACTAGCTTTATTAAGCACATTTTGTTATAAACAAAAATACGGCTTTAGGAGACAAATTTATGCTAGTTAGATTTCAATAAAATAAAAACGTATGTATCATACAGAAATTTGTATCATATGAAACAAATGCACCAATAATTGTTATTTATGCAATTCTGTTTTTTCTACAGTAAACAATAAGGCAAAACAAAATACAAAACCAACAGTACAGCAGAGAGAAAGTATTTGTTGCCAAGCTCAGCTTAGAAAGATAAAATACATACCTTTTCATGTTTCTTCATAAAGTTGGTCTTTCTGATTTTCCCATGATGCTATAAACAACAGACAAGAGCAAATATTATATGTAAATTATTTTATGCTCCTTCTATAGCAAAGACAGAATCAAAACAGTCAACAAAGAATTGTATGCTACATATGGTAGTATGCTGGTCCGGGTCTGCTTCTTTACTACACCTCCAGTATGTGTCTCTTATGTTACTAGCAATCCTTCTTACTAGAAGCCCTAAAATTACAGTTGCCTTACTTCTTGCTTCATTGTGTCCTAAGTGGTGCAAAGCCAAAAAACAATACACTAATATTTTTTGGTGACCTTTTTTTCTGACCTAATCAGGGACTGATGAGAATTTTTTTTTATATGACTTCATGCCACCATCCTCCTCCTACCTTCAATCATCTAATGAAAAAGACAGATGTTTAGTTTCTTTCTCTTTCCAGAGAAGTTTAAATGATGGCCACTTCATTTTTAAAACATATCCATGCATAAAAACCATCTGAATTTTCACCTTTTATCTGTTCCATTTTAGAATTTGGATGGTACGCAAGTTGGCAGAATGACAATCAGGAACTAGATCAATATAATACAAAGACAGTTCAAGGTGCAGGAGCTAAATGACAAACAGAAGGGGCCGGGGGGGGAAGAACATAATTTAAAAAGGCACAGCTTTAAAGAAGCCTTAAGAAAGGAAGGACTGTCCAAAGAAAATAATCAAGTGTTCCCGGATCTTAATTGAAAATGTGAGGGCAAGACAAGGACAGAAATATAGTACACAAGACATTACAAATGAGTGGGTAAAAAAAATAAAAAAAGACAAAAAGACATGAAGGATGACATTGTACAAATGACGTAGAACTAGTGGAGAGGTACAAGTACAATATTTTTTAAACAGTCAAGCGCTATTTCTCAAAATACCTCCCAATGAGTTTCTCCACAGCCTTGAGAAGTATACCTTATTAATAAGCATACCTTATAAGCATACTCAATGAATCAGGGAAAAAATATCTCAAATGAAGGAATTCTTTTTCAATATAATGTTTAAAATCTTGTACTTAGTATTTGTGGACCTCAATATTCAGCCATGTCAAGACGATCTCAGTAACTGTGGCTTTTCTTGACTGAAGAGCTTAATATTAGACAGGGCTTTACGTTTCCTTTAGATAATTTGCCAAACTAAAAAAATTAGTTAATTCAATTAATACGTATCACACATACTTAGAAACAGCAAAGCAATCTTTTTATCACGCCTTTGAAAAGACGACTGCGGTGATAACAGGCACCTTTTGGAGGGGAAAGTGATTAAGCCTGAGGTTACACAGCATGCCAGTGATGGATCACAACAAACTGCATTCATGCATTTTAAAGGTTATGCTGGGATCTCCATATAGTTATTTAAGTTATATCAAAAGTGTTTCAAAGCAAGTGAGCAGGTGCCCTATTTCTGTGCAAGCACAAAGAAACATATGAAATTCAGAGCTAATTTTCAGTTAGTTTTTAATCCTGTTTTCTATCAAAATGATAAAATGAAGACTTCATACAGATTGCTGTTCTTTTTTGTTTTAAAGACTACCTTTCAAAAACCAACTTTGCATTTTTCTCTCAATCTACTGCAAAGCTCCTGAATTTTCACATAACTAATAGCAACGCTGCCAATTATTACTTCATTGCTTTATCAGGCTGTTAGCATTCCAGGCTGCCACAAACTGTGACTTTATCTTTAGCTGTAGTATAGCCTAGCGCCTATACCAGTAGTGCAGATTAGCAGCTCAATGACCATCTCTTTGTTTGCATCCCTTTTGCTGTCTAGCAGTCCTTAGTCAAATCACTCCAGAAGATACTTTTCTGTACTCTACTCTGAATCTCATTACAAACCTGATAAAACTATATTCTATTTTCACAGTCCACACGACTCATAGAAACACTCAACTTGAACACCCCACCAAAAGTGTTGGTTTTGGTGGGCTTTGTGATGCAGCTATTTCTGAAATTTGCCTTAGCACCTGATGAAGGGCTAACTGCTATCAGATGATACGTGTAGCAAGAATGATAACTTCTCCTCCTTCATCAATTCTTGGGAAAAACACTTGATATCTATCACTGATTGAAATACCTTCACAGTCCCTGCTTCAAACACCTTAGAAGCTTGTGTTTTTGTACAAAAGTTTAGCAGGATTCACGTGCAAGAGTGGAAACTAACTTCAGAGATACTAAAAAAGGAGAAAGGAAAAAAATTGAATTGAGAAGGTTGTTCAGTGAACACAAACAAGAAAGATGTGGCACTTTTTCATAACATGCTTTACTGACTTGGCTCTTGTAAGCTTTTCTGTTTCTTTGATTTCCAAGACTGATATGGAAAAATCTGGGCAAAAACACTTTTTCAGCAAATAAAACTCTTACAAAGAAATTGCTTTGGCCAAGTGAAAAGAACAAAGGTTGCCCATAAAGAAAACTTGTCAATCTGCACTTACTACAAGTAATCCTTCACTTTTCTCAGGAAAGGACTAGACAGAAGGGTGAAACACCTACAGCTTTCAATACAAGATCATACCAGAAACACAAAACCCATATTTAACGCACTAGTATATCATCACTAGTATATCATATCAGTAACTTCTCAAAACACGTATCTACAATTTTTTTCAAGAGGGAAGAAGAAAACAAGTATATTTTTACAAATTTGTCTTCTTGTAATTTTCTTCAATTGTTCACGCCTATCTATCATGAATATCATACATTTATACACATATGCATATACATACATATGCATACATACTGTAATAATGTAGAAAACCTTGAAATTCATAAAATGCATAGAAAGCATAATTGCCCAATCACTCTTCTGATATCTGTCTTCCTGCCTACATTTTGCCAAATTAAGACCTCAAAACCAACGCAATGAGGCAGGCTTGAGGAGCATGAAGATCCTGCGTAAGAAAGAGACAGACTACAAACTATGGCACCACAGCATTTGTTTGCAGCATGACCACAACATAGCCCAAATTAAAAAAGAAGAAAAAAAAAATTCAACCTGCACATGGCAAGAACTTACAGAAAATGGGGTTTAGCCCATGATTTGGTAGTGAGGATTAATATGTTCATCCTAAAACATGCATTACCATCACTTCAACACAACATGTGCCAGCTAATGGAACCGCATCTTCTGCAAAAGCAACTCTTTGTATGTTTCTGTTTCAGAAGCTTAAAATTGTATAAAAGAGTTAACTATATCATTTTACCTCATTAAAGGCTAACACAGTTGTGGTTTCTACCTTAGTCCAGAAATTTAAGTGTGGCTTATACCTAAGGACACTGCAGGCACTCCACTAAAATCTTTACAAAATGGAGCTATATCAATTTACAAAAGCAAAGCACAATACTTGTGCTATAACAGTGTTATGCATGTTTTGACATGAAGAGGAAGTTGGGTTTATCAGACATTAATAATGACTAAGTGATCATTACCAATCACAATATGAGATCTACAGAAAAACTTCTGACCAAATCAAGTGAACTACACACAGAAACAGAGCTCAAAATGAACAGTTGAAGAGTTTTAAATGAGGAAATTCAATATGCAGGAATCCAATAAGCAGCACTAAGAAAAAAATCTCTTTACCTTAAGAAAGAACCTCTTATCTGTCCTAACAGGATTGTAGGAGGCAAGGTAAGCAGCTATTAGAAGAAATTTGGAGTAATAAGGGAGTTCCACATGTGTATGTGCAGAAAGTCCTACAAAATAAACAAACAGTTTATGAGCCACTGAAACCCACTCTGAACATCCACAAACTTCAAATTAGACTTGTTTGCATTCTTCTTCTTTTTCTTCTTTCATGCTCTACTCCTGTAACTAAATGAATATGGCTACTTTCTCAACCCCATTATCACAGATATAAAATCAGTGAAAGGCCAAGGAATGGCATGAAGCTAAACAAAACTAACATTCTGAACTCTTTATGGACTCATCTCAGAAACTGTATTTGAAACATCGGAGATTCATAAATCACTAAGGTGTGATCTCCCTAATGAGTGGGGAAAAAAAAAGGCTACTTTCACTTAGGGTAATTTTTCTGGCAAACAGAGCAGATGGAGAGATGTATTTAAATACAATGGCAAAGCTTGTCTCCAAGATCCAACCTTCAGGCTGCTCCAGACTGTGCCAGACAGCTCAGTCAGGAAAGGGGCCGGCACGGAAAAAGAAGCAGTGCTGCACCTGTGAGAAACAGTTCAGCATCTCACAATTTTTAGCCATTGTTTTATTTCCTACAGAAAATATCTTCAAATTTTTAATCTTGATCCAGTTGACCTAGCCTGCTACATGTATACTCCATTAAGATTAAAGTTGCACACATTAAAACACACAAGAACTACAATCTAGTGAGTATTTTCCTTCCCTCTTTTTACTTTTACTTTGTATTTTTCCCCTTTACATTCCCCCACTCTTGTCACCATAGTTGCTTCTTTTACACAGCTTATGCATACGAATAAGATGATCAAACCACCTTACTTCATCAGTTGTCCAACTATGGAGACCACTAAAGGGTCTCTCTTGTGCCTTCTTTGCTTACAAGTTTTCCCTTCAACAGTTTCTGGTTCCATGAAGTACCCATACCCTTATGCTTTAATACCCAAATATCAGCAAATAAAAATCAAGGAATTAAACATGTTTAAAAGTTAAGATTCAGAGCCCCCAGTATGATGAGAAGCATCCTAGATGATAGCTAGTAATAATTTCCTCTCACGTAGGCACAAAAGGACAGCAGTTTTAGTTTCATTTACAATCAAGAGATTGTTTTGTATTGCATGTTAATTACAAAATGCAACACCAAATAAACTCTTACGTATAGACAACTTAGTTTAATATAGAAATATCTGTTTCTACTTCATTCTTCTGGTCTGCCAATATGCACTGAACTATTTGCTTATTTACATCCACAGTAAAATTTACTGTAATTGCTTTTTAAGCATGTTATTATCAAATGCTGTTTACCAACAAAGACAATTTTTCCTACTACATATACCTAAAAATCCTAGAAAATGCATTTTAAATAAAGTCTCCCTTTTTGGGGTTGTCAGGTGCAAAAGTACTTCATGATCATCTGGGCACAGAAGGAGGAAGTTTAATAAGAACACTTTGAATCAAACTCCTTTGGTCAACAATATCAAAAAATTACTGATCATAAAGCAAATAAAGGAAACAGTCTGATGTTTGCAATTATCTTAAGACAATTTTAAAATAAGTGGCTATTCTACCTACTATCTAAAGAATAAATTATTTGTCATGATAAATAATATGGAAAAAGTGTTCCCAAACGACAAACTGGTCAAAAGACCACGACCAACTGACATCACCGGGAAAATGTTTTAGTATTCCTTCCTAAATTGTAAATGAAGGCTGACAGATATATTGAGATTCAACTTCCAAGCCTGTCTAAAGGCTTCTTCCTTCTTTCCTCCAAGGAAAGAACAGAAAGAATTCTTGCTATTCTGAGATTCCTCTTTGCCAAGAGATCAGGACACAGGACAGCTGTTCTGTTTAGGAATGTGCTAATCCAGTGTAATATACCAGGCATAAGATTCCCTTCTCCCCAGTCAGACAATTCTGCCAATTGGCACACAGAGGTTTGACTATCAGGGGTCAGCCCATTCCTCATCCATTCTTACACAAGAAATACTGATTTAAAGAAATCTGCTTTTACCCACAAAAGACCTTAGGAAAGATTACTCCCAGGATATATGCTAGAGGAAAAAATAGTAAAAGTCCTTTGTAGAACACCTTCTCAAAAAACATGATTACCCTGAACTGCAACTGAATGCTAATAGGTAGCCTCGTCTATATAATTTCATTCACATGTTCTCAAATAACAACGACCAAGCCAAACTGAAAAGTACACATTTCATGTTACAAGCCCCTACAGAGTTACTGTGTTTGATACCTTTCAACTGCCCAGGTTCTCCGTCATCACGCTGTAAGCGCTCCCACTGTGAGCTAAAAGACAGATAATGCAAATATATAAAGGCGAAGTATTTGTTAGTCTTTTAGAGAAAACTACCTGCTTGGTATATGTATATTTTAATTTCATGACACTGGCTAGGATACAGTTAGTAAGAGAATAATTAAACACACCAAGTCTTACTACCTTGCACATAAGTTTCGATAACATGCTGACTACGCATATTTGAAAAAACTGCAGAAAGTAATGTTATGTTAAGGTATAAAAGTAAAAGTGAGTACAAGCTAATTGTAAAATACCAATTTCTTTCCATCCAACTACCACCAGTCAGCAAATATCAATAGCATTCTAAATTTCAAGAACAATGCAGAATTGGTGTCGTGGTTTAACCCCACGCAGCCGCTCACTCACCCCCCCTCCGGTGGGATGGGGGAGAGAATCGGGAGGGCACGAGTAGGAAAACTCCTGGGTTGAGATAAAACAGTTTAATAATTGAAATAAAACAAAATAGAACAGTAATAGTAACAGTGAGGACAACAACAATAACAGAATATACAAAGCAGGCGATACACAATGCACCTGCCCACCGCCCACCGCCTGGGTGTCACGAACGGGGGGCGAGCCCCCCCCCACACCTGGTTTTTATACTGAGCATGATGTCAGATGGTATAGAATACCCCATTGGCCAGCTGGGTCCACCACCCCGGCTGTGCTCCCCCCGCCCCGTGCGAGCATCACCCAGCAACAGCCAAAGCATCAATGGGCCATCACCGCTCCTTTCATACCAAACCCAAAACACAGCACCCCCCCCAAGCTACTGGGAAGAAAGTTAACTCTGTCCCAGCCGGAACCAGGACAATTGGATAAAAAATAAACACACTGATAGTTTTGATTTTTTTTTAATCTGCTTAATAACTGTTTATGCTAGTGAGAACAATACTGTAATTACTTCATAATGTAATTTTGAAGTCTACATAAAAAACACAGCAATATTGATTCTTCACTGAAAAACTTTGAAGACATCAAGATGGAACATTTTGTCAATGAAAAATATCTGCAAGTAGTTTGGTGTTTTCCTAAACAATAGCAAAAAATTTCACTTTAAAACTTCACTTAAGGAACAACATCGTTAGAAATGTCATGATTTTAGATCATTTTGTATACCACAGGGGGATTAAAAAAACAGGTTTATTAAAGCACTAGTGCTTTTTTGTTTTGTTTTTTAAAGATCTTTACGAACAGGGTTTATCAGCCATAAGCCATAAAACTTATGAAAACGGTTTAAAGCAAGCTGATGTGATACTCAAGTTATAGCCAATGATCAACCAAATTATCAATGAGCAAAGTTTTTATCAAATGTCTATTTTACAGGTAGGAAAAAAAAGTTTCATTTTCATCCCAGTTCAGGTAGCACAACAGCCAATAGCGAAGTTCTATTCCTGTAACTTGCAACTTGAAGAAAAGCCCAGAGTAATTGCAGTTCTGTGCCCAGAAGAACTGATATGGTCATTTTAATTCCTCAAGCATTTACTGGTACACAGAGGTATATCCTAGAACTATCATGCACAAAGCTGAAATTTATAATAAAAACCCCAATAAAGCTCAAATTTATAATCAAAGAAAACTGTAAAGAGGGAAATCTAGTTATTTGGAAACAATTCATAAGCCATTTTATACCATAATCTTGTATTACACCCTAATTAGAGTAGGCAATTACACAACATAAAAAGTCAGGAAGATCCTAAGTGGACTGTGTAATGAAGATCAATATTGAGTATAAACACGTATTTGAGGCAAATAGAATAATGCCTTATTGTACAGTGAAGTCTAGCTCATATGGAGTAAAATCAATTCTCTTTTTGAAGGAACAATCACTTTTCCAAAACATTTAGCAAAGACTTCTACTACACACCCAGGTTCAGTTACCAGAATACTCTATGGCCTCAATGACATTCAAAGGAAAAAAATCATTATGTTTGTATCAAGATAAAGAAATCAAACACTACTGAATTATCTCTCTTTACATGGCGTAACATCAGAATCACCTATCTTAAAGATGGAGAAGACGTTAAATCTGAGCCGATTATTTCCATTAAAAATGAACACCACCATCTTTTTTCTAGCAGTCTGGCAACTTAAGAAATAAACAAGGAATCTAAAACCATACCAAGAGAAACTCAGTCCATTAGCAGGGCACCAGCTTTTAATGCTGTAAAAAACGGTAATTCCATATAAGGAAAACTTTACCCTTGGACAGGAAAATAAGGGGTCAGAAAGCACAGTAAATGTACAAACCTAGCTCTACTAAACAAAGCTAAGGAACAGAGATGTTCAAAATCTGTAACATCTCATATGAATTTTGAGGCTTGCATGCATCCTTGGTACGGTGAGGATCTGCCAAGTCAACTTTACAAGCGTGTTTTAAACTGTGCCTGTATATTCTCATGATGGATTCCCATGCTTCGCAGTTTCATACATGACAGAAAATGGATCTACCTGCATGACCATCAGTGAAAAAGAGAACACAACCTGCTGCCACTGCTTTACTTATTAAATACTTTACACGCTACAAATACTATTTTGTTTAAAAACTTCCTCCTGAGATATCCTATTTCTAACATTATATGGCAAGAAAGAAATGCACGTTAAAGAAAAAAAACTCTATCTAGCAAAAAAGAAACACTAGCCATGAAACATAATTGAGAGAGTAAATATTTAGAGAGGAAGCTTGTTAAAAACAGCAACATCAACAGAACAAAGAAGCCCTCGCCCCCCAAATTACCTGGATATTTCCCGGAGATAAACAGTCTGCATTGCCTTCTTCAAATGAGGTTCAATATTCTTCCAGAGTTTGCGGGTGTCACGTTCATTTGCTGCACCAAGCCAGAATCGACTCTGTTAAACATTTAACTCACACAACACTAAAACTCTTATCTCTGACACCTGAATAGTCACAGGCATGACATAATAAGTCGAACACCCTGACTCTGAAATGCTGTATTAGGATGATGCACCTTCATCATCCATTTGCAAGCACATGCTACCATGCAAGGCTGTTTCTCTGTGGTTTATTCTGAGATATTCTGGGACAGTTTGGCAGAACCTCTGCTCTCATTCTCTCCTCTTAGCCTTGACAGAGAAACGATTTATCTCACTACTTTGCAGAAGTCCCAGTGGTTGAGTGAGGAGAAAGATTTATAGGGCGAAGCAAGTTTTCACGGTATTTCCATCTCATTTCCATAAAACACCACCAACAAATGTCATCCGCTGCTTCTGCTGCAAATGCTGCCTACTGGGTGCAACTGGAATAAGCAATGCTGTGGTGACCAGAGAAATGGTCACAACACAATGAGGATCAAAGCTAAGTCCTCCACAAAACCCACAGGAGGGCACCTGCACTCTCATACACCTGCTCAAATTAAAGACAAAAGCTTACCTTCTCCTCTGACCACTGGTTCACAGTATTTAGAAAAATTGAGTGCTGCCTACAGAAAGTAAAAACATATACATTTAGAAATTTAGAAAAATTGAGTGCTGCCTATAGAAAGTAAAAACATACAACATATTAAAAAGGTACTATATATCTGAATTAGCTACAGAATATAACAGGCAGTGTAATTCATTACTTTGCAAAACCAATGAATTATTTTTCAGTCAATAATTATGCTGCTTGCTTCCAAACATTATACTGTAAAACGCCACAATATTTCTGTAGATTAAAATACAAACAGACATAATCTATCACAGGTTATTTGGTTTTGATCTCAGCAAAATCTGTTTACTGTACTCAGGAGTTGCATTTTTTTTTAAATAACAGTAATTAAACATAATAAATGCAATAAAAATGTTTTCATCAACTTTTTTTACTCCCTTCATTTTCAGATAAAACTGAAATTTTTATCTGAAGCAGTTCAGCATGTTCAAAAGTAGGCCACATATACTTACACACACACAAGCAGAAATTATTTAAAAAAAAAAAAAAAACACAAAAACAAACAAACAAAAACCCCCAAAACCCTGCTAACACATTCCATATTCGAATGAACTTTTTGCCTAAGGTAAGATTGAGAGACTTTTGACAAGGCTGTAATCTAGATTTTTTTCTAAAATGGTTAAATCAGTATCACACAGAACTTTGTAAAATAACAATCCTCACATTTCATTCTCCTTTTGTCCTACTACACCTTCTTAAATCTCTGTGCTAGTATACAGAACTCAATGCAGTAAGTTCCACACATAAATCTAATATAATTCCAGAATGTATTATTAATAATCATGTATAATAACATACACATTTAGAGTCTATATTAGACACTAAGGAATTGTTCAGAAGCCTACAGACAGTTGCATGTGTCTGTCATTACCTTCTACAGAAGAAACTTTTCAAGCACAAAAAGAATTTAGGGTCCAATTACGTAAATCTTTTCATAATGTTGGTATTTCCCCCACACACAAACAGTGTATCTAAAGCTAATGGAATTATTCTGATAAGCAGAGCAACTCAAGTACTGTCTAGAAGAACTGTTATCCTGGTTTCTATTTGTGACTCCATCAGATTTCAGCAATCTCATTTAAATATAAAACCTGTATAGTTAAGTTCAGCTGAAGTTTAGCTACGTTTTCCGGATGGAAATGCAGGCAGAACACTCAGATCATCTCACTAGCACTAATTTGTTCACTGGCCATAACCACTGATCACTTCAAACTTGTAAAATTTCCTTGTACACAGTATAGTTATTTAAATAATAATCTGATGAGCTAATAATTGTTATTGCTATTCAGCTTTTCTTATGCAAAGGTCACCGTCAAGTAATTTTTATTTTTCTTCTGTTAGTTTTTTTGCTATGACATTCCTCAATTGATATATGGTTAAAACTCCTTTTTCAAAATATCTTCAATGTATTTTTGTTCCCTCAGGCACGACTATATTACAGGAACTTTGACCTATCTATTTTATTCTTAATTCCAAAAGAAAGACAATGAAAACATTTATGTCAATCCTCACTTCTCTAGGCCTTTGAATCAAAATAATATGCTATGCTTCCGTAAAACAGATCTGGCTTGCAGCAGCTTGATTACCTTAAAATCCTCTGTAGGAGGCAAATCAAGTGAAAATTTTACACTCCTAAATAATATACGAAAATGTTTCAAATTTTAAGTTAAATTTCCCATACAGTTGAAGTATAAAGAACGTTGGGTTGCAAGTTACATTTAATAAACACGGGAAACAATAGAACTTGAGGCTAGACATGCTGAGACCATGTAATTGAAGTTATTCCTTCAGGTGTTGAAAGCAAGTGTCTGGCATTCCACTGCACAGTCCAGAAATGAATACAACAGAAGGCTATTTAGGGATTACCGAAGTCCATGCGAGCAAGAATGTAGCAATAAGAGCAAAGCCACATAACCACATGTAAAAAGAACTTGAAGAGAAAAGAAGCATAGTGAGGCCTACCGTTACTTGAAAGAGTAAAATCATAACTATTACTTCCTCTGACTGAATTGCAAACAAACAAATAAAAAAAAAATCATTAACCAAGTCTGTAATGGAGCTGTCCCTCAAAAACTGCTGCAGTTGCATCAATTGTTTCTACTGTCCTTATCAGTAAGCATAAAAAGTTTCATCACATTTATCTCCTTATCCCAACAGGTGAAAAAAGGTAGCCTAGTCTTCTCAGTCACTCTCTGATATCAAGGAATGGCTTGAGCTCAAAAACCCCAACAGAAGTTCTAGGCTGGGTGAACCACGTACAGACTGGCATCTCATTAGTGCACCTTTTATTGCTTTTGACCGGAAAACTAGATAGTAATGGAAACACTTTACAGCCACCAAAACAATTGCAACTTTTGCTATGGATTTTTAGGGAAACGGCATTTTGAGCTAACACATTCTTAAAAGGGTAGATTTAGACTAGATATAAGGAAGAAATTTTTTACAATGAGGGTGGTGAAACGCTGGCACAGGTTGCCCAGAGAGGTGGTAGATGCCCCATCCCTGGAAACATTCAAGGTCAGGTTGGACGGGGCTCTGAGCAACCTGATCTAGTTGAAGATGTCCCTGCCCACGGCAGGGGGATTGGACTAGATCACCTTTAAAGGTCCCTTCCAACCCAAACTATTCTATGATTCTATGATTTTTCTCTCTGTCCATATTCAACGATAAATCTAGACTTAGTTATTTGGCAAAAAACATCCCAAAACAAAACAACAACTCTAAAGGAGCTCATCTCACCAGATGCTGAAGTTCTTTCAGGTCCCTACAGACCATGTAGAAGACACCAAGCAGAATATTGATATATGCAGCATAGAAATCTGCAGAATATTCTGGGGGATGATTCTGAGACAAGATCTTCTGCAGGTGTCCTGTTTAAACAAAAATAAGTTTTGCTTATTTAAAGCTAACTTAATAAACTAACCACATTTTACAAGTTAAGTGGAAAACCAAACTATAATCATCACTAAAAAACCCAAAATCCACCAAAAACTACACTGATTAAAAGAACCAGCAAATATAATGGAAACAAAATGTTACTTTGAGATGTTTTGGCAAGTGGAAAAAGACAAGTGTTTTAGAGGTTGTGTGAATATAGATGTTTACATTCCAGTACCTATTACATATTCCAGATTCTGTAAAAGGCATTCTGATAAACATGGAAAAAACATTTGGATATTGTTTGACAAATTATTGTTCAATCCCCAAAAAGCCGATTAAAGATTTAGTTTACCTATGCTGTAATCAGGAAAATACAAGGTGAATGGCTCAAAGCATCCAGTATTTGGACGGAACAGTTCCCATACTATTTCACTGAGCAGGACAACTGTCACATTTCTGTCAGTCTACACAGGGAAGGGGGGACAAAAAAAAGAAAAAAACAAAGAATGACAGATAGGCAGAGAAAGAAAAAAATTAAGCTGCATGTTACAATATCAATGAGAAAAATTATTATTGTGACTTTTCCGTTCAAAAATCATCAAATTTACAGTTTAATACAAATTACTAGCATAGTAATAAAGCTTCAGCTGGCCCAATCAAGAAGCTCATACATTTGCAGATTTTCATGACTACATGAGATTTCTCTGCATCCCTTGCCATTTCACTGACATACAAGCTTTGTGGGGTGATAAAGCTCTGGTACTAGACAATACCAAGTAGATTCCATCCCTTACTCCAAAGTTAAGACAGCATTTTACTTTGGTAATTAGACACAGACTTTCAGAACAAACAGGAAGAGTTAAAAAGTGAAAGCAAGCTCAGTGCTTTCTGAAACCAAGCTATCTAGTACTTTATTTTAAAGGTAAGCTGGTCTTTAAAAACAAACAAAAAACATCCCAAAACAAAAACATAGTATTAACTGTGAACTCTACTTACTGTTTCACTAGTTACCAACAATGGCTGTACTAGTAACATATTCTTTTTAACCAAGTTTTTATTGACAATAAACTTGCCTTGAGTTTGATGTTTTGGTCAAGAGATAACAAAGCACTTCATATTAAAAAAAATACTCCTTATTTTGGTCACCCTTCTATATATCAGCTTTTTAATATGAAGCTAACTATCTGTGAAGATGATGCTTCATTCTTTCTTTTTGCAAAGTTTTTGCAACCATGCTAAAAATTCTGCATAACAAAAGATGCTTTTAAATACAGTTCTTCAAGAAAGACATTTCAAAACTACTGATGCACCTCAAGAAAATAAAAGGAAGTAACCTGATTGAATGCTTAATATGAACTGTGAATGACTTGAAAGAAAAGTTTAAGTGCTATTCCCCGTCCCTGAAATTCAGGGAGAATCTTCTTTTATTTACTCTTCCCACTTCTTGCTAAAGTGGCACCCACCCATATTCTCTACTGTTTCTTCTTTCTCTATTTTTATGGAACTTCTTTTTTTTCTTTTAACGAGATAGCTTTTTTCTGTAGATTTCTTTCAATTGTGTTCCTCTCCCAGATTTCCTAGTATTTTAGCTGAGAAAAGTACTAAGGTATTTTCAGTTCAGTTCCTGACAGACCTTCCAATATGAAAAACTTAAGTACTTCCCACCATAATCCTCACAGAAATCAAGCATCCTACAACCCATTCTACGCCAATGATCCCCCAGTCCCATGAAATCTTTCACCACTAATGAAGTTTCTTGTCTCCTTTCACTCCAGGAAAGGAAGTGATGCAGTAGATTTGCTCCTACAACATTCTTCTCCAACATCAGCTGCACAACAGTTTTACAAAGCCTCAGTCCAGAATCCAGAATTTAAGCAACTGGAATCTCAGCATTCAGGAAAGCTGACAAACTTATTCAGAGGTTATTTTTGAATTTGAGGGTGTCTCTCTAGCATATTGAAGTCTTAGCCTATGCTTTTTGGTCCCAGAAGAGCAATCATAGACCTAAGTTTTCCTCCTTTCTCTCTGTCAGACAGGTTGTTTCTGCTTCAGGGTCAGCAAAATCCAGAACATGGGCAGAACAGACAAAGAGCCAGAAAATGCACCAGCTGCCAGCATTAAGAACGCAGCTGTGAATCAGTCTCCATTCAGTAAATAAAGAAATCAATGTCACCAGGAGATTAAAAGTACCACACAAAAGTCTTGAGATAACAAGTATAATTTCAGCTATTTAGATGTTCAGACATTTCAAAGTACCACCATCTTCTGGTTTTGTCTTCAGTTTCTTTTCAGAGAATGCACCATTTTTCCTTATTCCAAGGCATAAGCTTTGGTACTTCAGAAGTGAGAGAGGGAAAGATACAGTGGTTTACTCCAATCAAAAACATACTGTGGCACAATTCCAGTAGAAGTGTAAAAACTCTCCGTCATCATAAAGCACATTCGCAGCTGCTGAGCTGTGCAGCTCCAGTCACAATTAAACAGCTGGTGGTCTACTGACCATCCCCACACCAGCTATCATGCAATGTTGTGAAGTTTCACATGGGAGAAACTTGAGGAAAACAAGTGTTTCCTGAGTTGCAAATTCATGCTTCCGATGCCGAAAAAACTCAATGTGGTTGGGCTCTCTTGAACCAGCAGCTGACTCAGAAGCAGACTTTGGATTCCCACACAAACATCTGACAAACTCTAAAAGGGGTTTTATTTGTTTATTTGTACCAAGCTAATAGGAGCTACGTTGAAGCTTGTCCTTACAGATTATAGTCTGCCTATAGATTTTTTTTTTCTGCAATTATTACAAAACTTTAAATGAAGAGTAGAAAAATTTCACATTCCTCTTAAAAACAAAAATGTTCTAGAAAAGACAGCTAGGTATCCGACACCAGCCTCAAAAGAATCTACAACAGATCAGATATTGTAAAACAAGATACTATTAAATAGAATTTAAAAAAAAAAGTAAGAATGTAAGAAAACCCTGCCAATGTTTAAATTCTGGTTTGGTTTTTAGTTTTGACCACTCCCCGTTGATTATTTTGGGGGGGTGCTGGGGGAGAGCGGGGGGGATTAATTTTGCAACTTTTCTCATCTAAAGAATCACTTATCTTCATCTGTGAGCCTAGACGGACAGATACCACGTGTTCAGTTACTTTCAATATGCGGGACACATACGTTAATTTTTTTCCACTTACCAACTCTTGAAGCCTAAGAAACGCTGGCAGGATGTTTGCTTCCATTTCCCTCAGCTGCTCTGCTCTATCCAGTACCTTTTAACAAAACAATGATCATCTTATATAGACAATGTCAACTTCCATTCTCACGTGGACTTAAAATTAATTCTTAGCTGCTGGAAACTCATTTCACTGATGGCTCTTAGACAGCAGAAACTACCTAAGTATCAAGACCCCTTTAACAAGCAACATCGGAGAGATTATTGCTTCAGGTGTGCTTCCAGGAAGCCCAAGGAACTCTGCCATCTAACAAAAGATACAATCCCCAGGCAAGCAACATTCTCATGCCTTATGGCAGTAAGAATTAAAATGTAAATATACCAGTCAAGAATATCACTGACAAAGCCATGATATCATTAACAACCATTGAAACCTCAATTTTTATCCAAAATTATTCTTACATTTAAAAACTATGTGTAGTACTGTAGCACTGTATCAACATGCCTATTGTAAGAGAGCTATCTTTTCCCACCATGAAATTATTTTTCAGAAACAAGTAAGAGCTGATATTTTCAAAAAGTTGGCTGTCATCTGGAATTCACACAACTGAATTTGGAGAAAAACTTTTCTTGCCATAGTTTGCAGCCTAGAAATTTACAGGATTTATTGTATTGTATGCAAACCTCACATAGCAATAACAGATATGTAGCATATGTACAGCTTAAATAGGAAACACTTTATCTAAATAACTAACATTTTTGAGCCTAGATTAAAAAAATAGGAGCATGAAAACATGTATGGTTATCCTCTGGCAAAAAAAAAATTGTATTCCCAATACACTTAAAATCTTGACAGGAATGAAAAAAAGAGAATAGAAACGCATTTCTTTTGTGTTTTATTTACTACTCCCAATATAAAATCTAAATTCTGAAGTTCATTACTTCTTTTGAGTTACTGCTGTTGAAAAAGAAACTATAGGTCCCTAGAAAATTGTATTTTTCCATCCTTTTACATTTCCTCCCCACACCAAAGTATTAAGACAGCTATCATTTCTGTTGCCCACAGTAAGAAAGAGTTTTATGTGGACAACCAAGAAACATTTTATGAAAACGGTACTTCAAAATCACACTGTACAGGAAAAAAAGAGCAGTATCTCTGCAATAATAGCTCACACTTCTTCGGAATTTATTTAAAACTACAATACAACATATAATTTTATATTGACATCTGCATTTGGTTCATATAATAAATGACTTCAGTTACTGACCAAATAGAGGCTACATATTTTTTCTAATAAAATACTGCTTATTGGACCCAGTGACATGCAGCTACCGAACACAAAACTTTAAGGTCTTGACCTAAGTAGATCTTACTTTTTAGTTAAGTGGGAAACAAACTAGAGTTTCTACTTACAGCAGATAAAATATACTGTGACTCTGGCTTGTGGAGTATGTCAAGTGGTTCACAGAAACAGCCTACCCACAGGCCTTAAATCTACACCTTATTCTTTAGTTTTAATATAGATTTGTTACCCTTCAGCTTTTTTAAAAAACTATACACTTTAGAACTGTCTGCTGACTTACATTTAAAACAGCAGCTTGTTTACTTCTGTAATTGTACATGTATGAATGACTACAAGTTATATCTGCTCCAATTTTTCAGGTAGTTAAAATGAATAAATTCATTTTTCATAAGTAATCACAAGCATTCAGCACCCATGCTTGGCTTAAGAGACTCCTTTGCTTGAAAGTAAACATTTATCTTAATTTGCTCTGAGTTAATTGGGTTGAAATATTACATTATTTACTACTGAAATGAAATAGAATAAGTTAGCATTGCCAGTTTATGTTACCAGCATGCTGGTCTTCCATCAGTCTCAATTTAAATCACTCTACAATAAACCCAGATGACACAGGTTAATATACATTAATTGATTTGCCCCATTCCTGTCTGTTCCCATGCAGAACGGAACTGAAATACTAATTTAATACTTAATTCTTCTGATTCAGCAACTATTTACATGATACAATTGAACCTTTATAGGTATTTAATGGTTTGTTTTCTATAACCATTGTTCAAGAACTTTCTAATTTTCTGAGCGATACTAATTTTCATATAATACATGAAGCATTCTTTACTGATGTAGAACAGTTTTTTAATCCAAATATTAATCTGAAAGTAAAATTTTACTATATAAAGTATTTTGTGAAATTCCCTAAAGGTTATTTTAGTGCTAAATTTTGTTCTTATGAAATTGTTAAAGGATGCCAATACCACTTTTGTGATGGTAAATTAAAATGAATTATCTATGTATAACTTCTTATCTATTGTAAGTACTGATGCATTTTTTCTTCATTCAATTTTTAAGAAGTATGTCAAATTTATTAACCTCATGAGCTGTAGGAAACTATGAGATAGTACTGTTTCCACTAAATGTAATATGAAGTTATTTAATTCGGTGGTTAAGTGTTTTTAAATGGAAATAAAACTTATTTAACTACAACCTGTGAAAGAGAATGAAGAATGTTCAGTGTAATTATGAACTTCTTGTTTGACTGCAAAAACACCAAAGCAGTATGCCCATTGATTGCTGTGAGAAACATGCAGAGTGATTACCCAGGGCTATTAAGCTTTCAATCTTGAACCACTTTCATGTTTTCTTAAATAATCAATTTCACCTCTTTTAAAAACCCTTAATTCCTACTGCTGGGCTGAAATTTCAGTCCACATCTTTTGCAGGTCCACAATGCATATATGCAGTTACACATCACTAATACTATGGCATTCATATTTTTAAGATAATAAATTTTGTTCAACCAAGCGAGAGCTAGAAAAAAAAAAGTAGTTTTGAGGAGTCTATGACCTTTCTTCAGACCTCTTGTATGCCTGAAATTTGTTTCTATGTTCACCTCTCGGCACAATAAATGCTGTTACAGATGTCTGCAAATTTTGACTCCTTTATGTAGTTAAGATTATCACGGGGGAGGAAAAAAAAACCAAACCCCAAACCCTAGTGTTCTAGTACTGCACTGATTCAATCATTCCTGTGATCTAAATTCTGATTATTTTTCCTGCAGTCTGCCTGTTTATTCCACTTGAGTATTTAATGAAATTTTTCATTAGTCTTTTTTTCCAATCTTGATTTTAAAACTACAGTTCTTGTCTCTGAGGGCCACAAGTGTAGTTGAAGATGTAAGATCTCAACAGCACTTTTACACAGGAAATTATGCATTTTAGTTCCTTAACACAAATTCTAACTTGAACCTATTCTAGCCAACCAATTCTTGCCATTTGTGTGCTCCGTAATTCGCTTCTGCCCTGCTTCACATCTTTGCTTTCTCATTTGTGAAACTACCTTCACAAGGAAACAGATAAGCATAACTTACTAATTATAATACAAATACAGGCTCTCTATATTTAAAGATTTTGTAATACTATTACATACCCAATTTAAATATGCAGTATAATTTATGTTAGTTATATTAGTTTATTAGTATATTAGTTATGCTATACAGTTTTTGTGTAGAAAAAGTTCTAAAACCAGGAAAAATACAGAACCTTATCTAAAGACAGTAAACCAATGGAAAGAATCTAACCACTACCAACAGATTCTGAATGAGGTCCACACAGAAATTTTGTGAAAACTGCTCTATATTGCACACATTTCACATATAAATTATCGATAACAATTACTCACACCCTCTTAACAGAAATGAAACTGGAACATTAAAATTTAATTACTTACAATGTATAATGTTTGATCTTGAAACTCTCGACTCACAACAGCTTGTTTAAACAGACGTACAAAGTCATTGAAAGTATCACAAGGCACATGAGAAGTCTGTTCTCTCTCAGAACAGCTTTGCAACTGGATGAGAATTTCTTCTAAAAGAAGTCGTGAAGTAAAGTATTCCACACAGTTCACAAACACATGAGGAAGCTGAAAAGGATAAAAAAAAATACAACTTTATTTTGCTTTTTTAGCGTAAATACTTCAGAATCAGTTTTCTCTTCCAGATGAGACAATGAAAGAAACCATACCTTGCCAACAAAATATAGAGCATAAACCAAAAAACCTTGCCAAAGAGAATGATTACTTATGTACCTAGTCAAAATATTATATATCACAAAGTGAAGATCTGATGAGTCCTCATACAAAACACAGTGTATCTTCTAATTACGTTTAAACTGAAACACACAGTGTACCTTCTAACTATGTTTAAAAATTGTGAGCAATACATAAACATAAAACCAAATAGCATTTAGTTCAAAGAAAAGTTAGACAAACATAACACATTACAGTACTGTAAAATAGTCCATTACAAATTACAGCGTCTAGATAACACGACTTCTAAAAATTATATTACAAAGAAAGTAATCTAGGAGCACACTCCCCAAAATTACTCTGAATGTTTTTGGCATTCACTGCATACAAATGATAAAGTGTAAGCTTCTATATCAGACGTGTCATCAGCCTGCTCGCGCAGAACATTTTTAGAAAACCAGATCTTTTCAGAGCAAAGAGCATGTGAAAAAAGCAGAGCATGAGATACATTTTATGGCAATCCATAAAATGTACTTGTAAGTACCAATTTAGTAATATTGAAAAGTTAAGGTAATTTGTCTATAAACAGAAGACACTATAGACTACAAAATAGTACCAGTATTGAAACTTACACAATGCAAAAAAGGTAATTTTCTAGCAACTCTATTTTTAAGAAATAGATTATTTGCATAGCTCCATAATCTCTAGTAAGGAATATTTTTTTTTTTTTTTTTTTTTTTTTTTTTTTACACCTAACATTAAAACCTCTGGAAAATATTAGTCATTGGGATACATATGCATCACTTGCAAAATTAAACTTCTGATACAGGAATGTGTGTGTCTATAACAACAACAACAAAAAAATCTAAGTACTTCATTCCAGTCTTTCTACTTAAAATACAATATATGGCATATGATTCAGCAGATGTGGGAAAGTGTGGGTATATGCTGGCAATCCACTCAAACAACATGTAATAAAAAGCTTCCTTGTGATTTTGAACACTATTAAAAGAAAGAGGCTACATCTCCAAAAGCACCTATTCAAAGTGCTGCACCTCCACAGCAGAAGGAAAGCTGGGTGCCTCAGATGTGATTCACAACACCACATTGCGTAGGAGACAGCTATACTTGGCAATAGGAAGTTCTGTAGAAACAGCTGCTGCTTAAATCCTATTCCTTTCCAAGGTCTGGCCACATCTTTGGGTACGTTGCAAGTGGGTAGCACAGAGTTAGGGCATTGCACGAAAGGCTACTGCATGAAAAAGGATCATGACCACCGTCTTCCACCCTTCTCCCTCTGCAGAATTTTTAATGAAGGGGATTTTTGCATAAAACCCAGTCCTGCAGATAAGTGCACTCTGGACAAGCCGAAAGTATCAGGGCTATGAGAACATACAAGGGGAAATTTATGGTTTAGGTGGGAAGTATGCACCTGTCATTGGATTTAAATCCCTGAAGTACGTGACTGAGAAAAACATAGCCATTAACAAGTTTAGATGGAAACTTCTGTGATGACACCCTTCAACTTAGGAGGACTTTAAAATATGTTTTGGGAAAAATTAGAACAAGGAATAAAACTAGCATGAATATACACATTTGCTAACAGAAAAAGAAGGGCCACAAAAGTGGCAAGAACCTAGTGCGTAAAAGTCTTCTGCCAGCATTGGCATGAACTTAAGGTCATACCTCTCTACATCATTCTTCAAGATAACTATTTTTGTAAGAAACATGCATTCAGCCACAATGACCCTCTACTACATAGTTCAGATTCTCACATGATGTTTAAAGAGTAAGTTTCTCTGCCTGCAGCCCTTGTAGTTGAAATAAGTCTGTTTCTGACAAAGCTCCTACTTCAGGTTAGTAACATATAGGAACTCCAGTGTTAATTATCAAGGATATAACTGAACCCCCAGTGGACAGCATTAAAGTAGTTTTCTTCCTTAACAATTGAGGGGAAGAGAGTTTGTAGTCCCAGATTCCTAGGAATGTAAGGCTCCAAATTCAAAACTGTACAAGGAATTCTCAGTAGTTTCCACTTCACATATTCCAACAACATCTGTCTTATCAGTCCTCCTTGACCTACTTCTTACTTACTCCTATACTGTTTTCTAAAAGCAGGAATCCAAAGAAAGTTTATGTTAGATGGCGAAGCTGAAAAAGAACAGAGTGTCCTAACATTTCTGAAAGTGATGTTCATACAGCAAGAAACAGCAACAGTACTGGCATGGGAGAATAAGATCCATCCCACCAGCAAAAGACCTGGCAATGCCAAGCTTAGTAAACACAAACACACCTGAAGAATTTATTTTATTACATTAGAAATGGTGAATGGCATCCTGTTGCTTAGGGTTTTTAACTTGTGATGCATATCAAGCTGTGTTTGTAGGATCTAGAATAAATTAAAGTGCACAAAATTCATATTTTCAAACAAGTTCTGAAAATATAATACTAAAAAAGGCTATCAGTACACTCTTCCCATTTAGAGCTGATTCATTAAGCAAAAGAATAATCATTTATTGTTCAGGAATTAAATCAATTGTTCCTACGCAACACTGCTCCAACATTTTAGAACTCTGGCATTGTTTCTTTTTCAAAGTTTCAGATTTTCCTGCTTCTATAAGAGTGCTGATCGGAACTAACCAAATTTACTGCAATTAATATAACATTCACCTCGAGTCTGCAAAAACAACTATCAGTATCAGAAAGAAAGGCAGTTACCTGGTATCCGGCCAGTGATTTTCACCATTTCAGACTCCCTTTTTTTTTTTCAGCAAACATGTATAGCTTGTATGTTTGCTTTGAACGCTTTTAACAACTTTAAGTTGAAGCTCTTAGGTGGACATTTAAGTAGATCACACACATCCAACTGAATTTAATTAAAATGACTTTGTTAGCACAAAACAAATAAAACAAAACTCCACTACTGCAAACTCTTCTTCATATACTCTCTCACTCATTTTCATATAAAAGTAAAATTAGTTTAAAGAAGAATTACAAGATTCAGAAAAGGTATAGCATAAGTGACTCTCAGATTGAACCGGAATCACCGTAAGAGTCACTGGAGCTATTTCAGGTTAAGTCAAGGGAACGAGCTGAACATAATCTGGCTCCTTTTTTTCTTTTTTAAACTTTCTTAGAAAAGTTATTATGATTTATATTATATCTCAGTATGTACAACTTCATTTATCCTAAGTGCACTAGTGAGAAGAGCGATGCGTTCACCACACAGTAAGCAGAGAGAAGAATCAAGAAGGCAGAAATGGCCGACGAAACAAACCATTTTGAGAAAAAAGAAGCTAGTTTGAGGGACCACCTGTTACAAATAAATTCTAATTTCAATGTCCATTATGAACTTTCTTACCTGTAAGGTATTTAGAAGAGTTTGCATCACATAAGTCTTTCCACTAGATGTATGTCCGTAGATAAAGATGGATGGAAAACTGAACTGCTGACGCTAGGGGGAAAAAAACCAAAAGTTGTTGCTGTTTCAATTTTTGTTCTTTTTCATTCAACAGATAAAAGATTTATCAATGAAGTTTCCCTCCAAAATAAAAGTTACCTTTTAAATTGAGGCATTAAATATAAGATATGCCAATTATTATGGAATCAACATGATCAAGTTTTACCCTTCATCTTCACTGAAATGCTGGGAGGATAAGTCCCAAGAATCAAGTATCACATAAAGCTACAAGTGAAACTGCTATAACATGAGGATACATTTTTCATGGCAAAAACAAAAGAAACCAACCAAACAAACAAACAAAAAAAAACCCCAAAAAAACCCCAAACAACAAAAACATGCACCAAGAGAGAAAAGCAGTAGGCTATTAATTCAAATTAGTTAACTAATTGAAACAAAATCTGGGCAAGCACAATTGCAAGCTTTACATTGTCCTAACTTCTGCAAATGCTACAAACTGCTTTTCCTTCCATTAGCACCAAACAGAAAAGAATTAAATGGTTTGGTGGAGGAGATGGTAAAGGAGCTTGAGCTTGCTGTTCTCTCCCGAGGCAATATTTGATATAACACCTCTATTTATTTAACAGTACTGATGCTGTATATTTCATGGATTATTTTTTTAAGATGCAAGAAAAATAATTAACTTGTTCTTTTTATTTCATTCTGAACAGGTATTTATTTTTGTATTTTCTCATTTCTAAGAATCTTGTACACTGACTTAAAAAACAAATACAAAAATTTGACAAACTTTTTATGAAAAACAATAATATTCAATTTATCCAAGATGAAGACACTCTTGTGCAAGATATGCGGATACTCTAACCTGCACATTTAACAGGAATTTAAGTATCTATTTTTTTTAAGAAGACTTGTTGCCACTATGCTTGTAATAAATACATAAAACTTAAACGCTGTAATTTTATATAATTATTATTATCTATAACTTAAGGCAGAACCAAAAACAGATACTAATTTCCATTTTGTAATTGAATGTAAATGGATATATAAACTGCTTATAAATTTGCAGATAAAAATCTCCATTACTTTTTACCACAGCTTTGCCAAGCAGTTACAGAATCAATTAACAAGCCAGTGATTTCCAAATCTTATGGCCAGCCACAGAACTAAGAATCAGACCAATTTCACATACTTAGAATTCAGGAATGGAGATATTAGATTAATAGGTCAAAACCAAACAGAATTTCTACACTGCCACCAAAAAAAAACCACCCCAGAACTTTAGACCAAGGAGGAAGACAGACTCACTTCCTGGAACTAATTGGCAAAGATGGAACTGAGTCATGGAGAAATCAAGCTTCAGAGACAGAAGACACAAATAGCTGTAAGTTTGTTTGGGTCCTTCCAGCTGCAAAACAGCTTTCAGTCTTCAAACTTACTAGAATCTATCTGCCAAACACTAATGTTAAAGACGGGTAACAAAAAAAAAACCCCACCCACAAAAAAACAAACAACAAAGAGACAACCAAAGTATGTTCATAATGACATCACAAAAATGCCTTAAATTTCTACTTTCCCCTCTAAGATAGCAGAATGTCTTTGTTCTATTCAAACATACAATACAAAAAGCACTACCTCTCCAAATATTGACAGCAACATGGACACTTGGGATTCTCGACAAGGCACCAAACTTTCCAAGTGAAGCAGTGTAGCTGCTGGGTATGCTGGATGTTCGAGATTAGGCATTTTGATATTCCTGTAGTTAGTCACCTAAACATGCATGTCGCATTTGAGGTGCAGAGACAAGAAAGAAAGTGATCTGGAAAACAAAACATTTTAATTATCATTTGCTGTCACATACACAAAGGAGGAAAACGAACAGGAATTGACATAAAACCTAAACAGACATTCTAGCTCAGGATAATGGTATAATTACAATAGTCTTAAAAGACTTCATCAAAATCGAACTTCACTATGTAAGGCATTATACAGACATTTTCACACCAAACAGAATCCAAAAAATCAAATAAAAAGGGAAAGGCATATAGGGTATGAGCAAATCAATCTAACAAAGAATTGTCATAGTTTAGTTAACTGGAGAAATACATATTTAGTTCTGGTTTTATATACGTTTAAAAGTAGCAAGGGAATAAAATGAGGAAAGTAGATTAGTCACAGATCGTCACCTCCCTGGACAGCCACTAAACTAGGATTTATAAGTAACAGACAATAGGTAGGGCATAAGGAAAGATGAGAATGACAAAATAATAGCTCTCCAGATGTTAACAGGAATGCTTACCCCAGCTTAAAAGCAGCAGAGGCATATAAAGAAAATCCAGCTGATGGTAAAGACTGGAAATACTCTTTAAAAATAGTAGGAGCCCAAACCAGTTAGATAAAGCTGTAATATTAATTACAGTCTACCTTTTAGACAAGGACTAGTCAAGAAAGACTGAGAGTCTTGATTGTCCAAACACTAGGAAGGCTGGATTTTAGTGACAGAATATGGAAAAACATCTCAGTCGAAGATAGTACTTGTCTGCAGCTTCTAAAACTGCTGGAAAGATGGTACATTTGTCTGTAGTGATAAGGACAACATGCAGAGTGAGAACTGAAGTAACCTCAAGAGCTGCACTCTGATTTTGTCAAATGTAACATAACTTGACAGCCAGAAAGAAAGTTTGGAAATTCAGGTAGCGCAATAAAGATATCTCATCAGCAGATAGGAATATCTGTAAGTTATCAAGACAAAGATAATAAACAAAGCACTCCAAACACATTTAAAAATAAGTATGTACAGCCAAATATGTTCTGCTGGGCATAAGTACAATGCCATATGAGAAAAGATTAGGTTAGCAGAAGGAGATCAGAAATAGCATGGGAAATGGAAAACAAACTGTTCCGAAGAAAAAAAGCAATATTGGGTTGCACTGACAGGGGAGCTATTGGGCTACCAGGAGGTTCATAAATACAAGTGTATTTATGGAAATACCTTATAATAGAGTTCATTTTGGGACCAATCTCTATTAAGTATTTCCATAAATACATTTGAGGAAAGATTTTTTTCTTTTATTTTTACACTGCGCCCTCAGTGTTTTCTGAAGTAAAAATTGGGATTGTAGAATCATCAATAGAAAAACAAGTGGAATTAATGAGGAAAAAAGGATAACCCCAATAACAGAAGTAATGCCAACACAACAAAATTCAGTACTTCAAATTACACATATTTTAAGTAATCATATCATACCTAACAAGGACTACAGCTAGATATCAAGAAACTGTAAGTCTGAAGCAAATTGAAAAATAAACGAGTCAATCATAGTTAAGTATGAAAAATCAAAGTAATGCAGCTATCAAAAAAACAATCACGTAATCATACATATCAGGCAAATTATTTCCCACGCAGACAATCATACAAATAGCATTGGCCCATTTTATCAGATCAGCAAGATCAGCTTTGAACGGGTCTGCCCACCTGTTCACTGTATCTGTTCAGAAATCTACTCAAAATGGAACGAAAATAGAAAAAATTGAATAGCTTGATTAAGGTTGCTCTCTAAAAATGATCTAGGAATAAATAACAAGGATGAAAAAAAAAAAAATCAGACAGTAGCCTCCAAAACAGAGGACAAACAAGGATGGAAAGAGTTTTAGAAAAGACTGAAAAGTTTGCGTGGATTTAAGAAAAAAGACAGCTCTTTTGCTCCACTGACTACATGAGAACAGGGCTGACTCAGTGTCCTAAACGAATCTAAAGCCATAAAGTACTTTGGCTTCTCCACCCTGCTGCCCAACTGCACTCCAGAAAAGCATGAATTACCTGTTGATCACATCGTATCTGCCAGTCCTGTTTGCTTCTCAAACACCCTAGCACATGTCAACTTACACTAAACACAGTTAAGCCACTGGATGAAAACCTACTTCTCTACTGACTACATGTAGGTGTCTTAATCTTCAACGTGATCCCATCCTAGAGTTCACAAGAGAAAGGATGTTTAGAGCAGCATGTCCACTAACAAATAATTTAGATTAAATAGCAATGCTGACACAAGGACTAGCATCAGCCAAAGCTTGAATTCAAGATGTTCCTGACAGGGAAGTTGTATAGCAAGATGAGACTCCAACCGGATCAGGAGGGACAAAAAGCACTTACTTTCCAGTTGAGTCCAGGTAAGGATACCAAAAACACAAGTTAGATTTCATGGCTGGATTTGATGATTTAGGAGGACTTCTCTCAATTCATTGGTCCTAAAATACCTACACTTAGCATGTCTTTCTACACTTTATCACGGAAGTTGACAGAACTGAAGGGACTCACACCACTCCGCTTCCCCTCAGGCCCTGCAAGCACCCTCGTCCCACAAGGACACCGCCGGCACAGGGGTGCCCGGGCTGAGGGGGAATGACGACCCCCGGCCTCCGCAGCGCGGACGCACCCCGCGACGCCCGGGCTCCTTCAGCCTCGCGTCTGTGAGGCTGAGGGCGGGCCTCGGCCCAGGGGGCAACTTTGACCCCAGCA
>NW_009199407.1:0-20319 GCF_000690835.1 Fulmarus glacialis | reverse complement strand
TCTATGATTCTATGATTCTATATGTCCCACCTCCACCCAATTCCCGAATCTTGCTTTTGTGAGCCTTTAAATTTGGCAGATCTGAGTCTCTGTAGTTTTCAAATTACTGCACTGTATTGGGCAGCCACTTGCTATCTTCAGGATGAAAGCTGCTTATCGTTGCTGAGCTGGAATATCCTCACATTACCCTTTGGGCAGTGGTTGACCCTGAGTACCAAGATGGCAGCAGTTCACAAGGGAACTCTCGGAAGGAGAAAATCAAGACCGGAACACTGCAAGTCTTGAGAAAAATGTTGCCCTAAAGCAAACTCTTTCCAAACACAGGGAAATGTTACATATTTTTACATATTTTATGTAAAGTAGGATTTTCCTGCCCTTTCTCCTAAAAACAAACATGCAACCCTCCTTTGAAGTCCGCATTCCTCATACTATTCTGCCCTGTGTTATAGTCAGAGCTCCTTCCTCTTCATCACCCTCATTATAGCTATGCAATAGCTTTGCAGCTGAGTTCAGACACACACTCATCCTACGTTCATTCATCTGTGGTGGGATAAGTGTTGACCTGGGTACAACTGAGGAGGGATGTTGTACTTCTCAGAGTTGTTCTTGTGGCTAACATATTCACAGACTTCAAGAGACAGGCCAGCAGTGATTTACACTCAGGCAAGAAGCTTGCTCTCCACTGAAAATGTTACAAAAAGGAAGAGTTTAACAGGAGACCTGACATCTGTGTTCCTGCGACGTGCATTTTGGTAGTTCTAGTCAAATCTTTGTTAGGGCTGCTGTGAGAGCTCCTGTTTTCATTAAGACTAGAACTGAAGAAAGCTTATAGAGTTCACTGGGCTCTAACAACACTGACTGCCTTGAAGGTAGCATGTGTAATCAGGAGTCCTTACCTCCTCCTGCCTGTCTCCAAAACTTCCATGTCTAGTATTTTTTGACTTTTTTTGGGACATTTCTCAATTAGTGAGCACTCTCTTGTCTGAAGGAAATCAGAATCTACAGGTACATAGAGATATGTACAGAAGAGATGTGTACCTGAGTCAGAGGAGTCTTAAGCCCATCTTCAGGGCCCAGGAGCTCAGACTGGTCCCAAACCTAATCTGAGGTCCCGTTGTTTTCACAGAGTATTCAGAAATCTGGAGCCCAAACTCCAGCATTCACAATATATTCCCACAGGCTGCAGATTGCTTTCCCTGGAGCTGCAAGATTGAAGATTGAATCCATTGCATGTGACATCATCCAGATGTGGAGGCCACTCTGCACTGGCTGAGGCTTAACCTTAACGTAGAAAAAGCTTTATCTTGGAAGTGCAATGGTTTTGCACAGAGGCTTACCATTAATTCCTTTTGTTGCAAGTCAAACTAGAAACCTGTTTGCATGACCTTTAAAATGCCAGTCCCAGCAAACAACAGCCAACGATTTTGCAGAGCGTGCTGGGATCATCATTATACACCTCAACATACCCTTATACTCTTTCACAGCCGGATGGTATGTCCTGATATCAGTCCTAGAATTCTCTTTGAATCTTCCAAATGGAAATCTTACTTTCTTTGCTCAGCTTTCTGTTGTGTTTCACTGCTGCATCCTGGCAGTGGGGGACCCATGGCAGTTTGAGGCCGGTTATTCCTCTTTGCCCAGCCATCTGATGGCAGCCTGGGGGAAAAGGATGAGGACTCTGTGCATGCTGCCATTCTTAAAGCTCACAAAATTTGCATCTGGGATGTGTAATGGAGGTCTTTAGCTTCTGGTAAACGTTGATCAGAGAAAACACAACAGAAAGAGAGAAGTAGAAAAATATTATTTCTTTTCTAGCATTTACGATACACCTGAAAGATCTGCAGGGTATTCTGGTCTTGTCCTCTCCTGGAAAGTAACTGCGATAAAGCTCTGATATACACAAAGTTCGCAAAGCTAGCCTAGCCCCACCAGGGGAAGGTGCAGAAGTGGCTCACATGGTAGCTGTTGCTCTGGTGGAGCACAGCACAGTAATTATCACTCCTGTTCTATAGCGAATGGTAGGAAATGCAGGTAGGAGCCTTGGCCTTGCATCCCAGGGTGCTATGGACTACGCTGACACAATGATGGACAGGACTGGTTATAAGGTATCGCAGAGCCACAGCTGCAGCCACTTTTAGCTGGGGCTTCTGCCAATAATTAAAATTTACCACAACCAGACAAGGAGCAGAGCAGCTTCATTGCCAGATAAGACGCCAAGTGAATAAATAAACAACATAAATCCCTCCTGAAACAGAGAGCTGGAAGGTCTCCAGTGAGAATGATTTGTGAAGAAGGGTAAAGAGAGAGATGGGAAGAAGGATGCTTCACTGGGACGGAGAGGGGTCAGTGTAGCAAGAAGAGGTTTGTTTATTCAGGGCTTACATGTTGGGATGTATTGCTTCTTGAGCCAGGGGCCCAGCACGCTGCTGAGCTCCAGTCGGAACAAGCATCGTGAGATTTCCTTCTAGGGATGTAAAAAATGGGCCAAGGCGAGTGTGAGCCCACCCACTTCCTGGGCAATCTGTGCTCAGCCTGCATTGACGCTTTTGTGAATCACAGGAAGAATGAGCAGGCTCAGATTGTGGGTAGCAGCCTCTCCTGATTTTTGCTGCCCAGTTCCTCACGCTGTGATTCAGGTATTTTCCCACCCTCTTGCCTTTCAGATTGCTCCTTTGGGAGAGTTAAACCTACCTTGCTACCTTACCTCTCCCTTCCCAGTCTGAACAATGTTCCCCTTTCAATACGATCCTGATGCCACTGATGTACTCACATGGACACAGATAAAAGAATCGGTTCAGATTATGTTGGCAGGAGGGTGCAAACTGGGATTGATCTAAATGGCAGATGCAGAGAGATGGCTTTGAATGAAACTACAAACTACATATTAGAGAGATTTTTCCATCGGTAACTTGGGTCCAATCCTAATTAAAAACTATTCTTGAGCTTTTTTTAGTTCATTTAAAGAGGAGTTCCTTATGAGCTGCCCATCTAATCTTGTCTGCACTTATAAAATGCGAGAGCCAAAATAACTGGTGCCTGTAAGAACAGGTTGAAAATGAAAATTCAGTTACCTATTTTCTGCCATTGAACAAGACAAAAAGAGTGGCAGATTTGCCCAGGTGAACTTAAACTTGTCCGTTCTGTGCTATTCTCTGCTTTAAGGCTAAGACCCACACCCAGGGGCCCATTCCAGGTTTCTTTAGATTTTCTTCCTTGAACAATAAATTAACCTAGGGGTAGAAAAGGATAGTTTGGTGTATTGGCCTCTTTGGACACCTGCCTTTAGAACAGGTACTAAAGATACTCCTAACTGAAGGAAAGGTTTTATTACTTCAATTCATGCAGACACATTACTATTACGTTTTGCATCATTATTGAATGTTATTGTGGCCTTTAAAAAGGTAGGACTGGTCTGACATGCAGGTGTGTTTGGCTGGTAATGAGATGCATTTATGAGGCATTCTCCAGAGCGTAAATTCATGTCCTCTCCAGGTAACAGGAACTGTACCTTAGATGATGTACCGTGTGAATATTCAGTGGCCTTTTGCCTCCAACTGGCCGCAGTGATTGAATAGAAGATGGGGCAAAAAGAAGGGATTAGCTCTTGCCTATGGAAATGGTCACCCCAAATTGGTGGGGCAGTATGGGAGGAGCTAGTACTGTCATCACGTCTCCCTTGCTTGATCTGCAAGCGAGTAGGACATCTCCAGTTCATCAGATCCCGACTCTGCAGGGGCGTCTTTTCAGGAGAGAGGCTACAGCACCTCACCACAGGGGTAGGAGACATTGACCCCCCCCTCCTGCAAGGAGGCATGTTCCCCACTGCAGCTTAACGTGTCATTCCCAAAATGCTGCTTTCTGTGTCAGAAACAGGTACTTGAGAAGTTTGAGAACGGCTCTTTTCAGACAAGCTGATTGCGAATGAGTTCAGTTACACAGAAAAACAGGCACCTCTATCAGATTAAGGCTGTACTGCTCCTCGCGCAAGCTGAGAGAGTTACCCCACTATAAGCTTTCCCATGCAGATAAGGCCTGTGACTGGCTGGCTCCTCAAATCCTGCATCTACCTTACTGAAAAACGAGAAGGTTTAGGTGTCACGTCTGGGAAGGCTTTGCACAGAGAACATGTCATTTGCCTTCGGAAGGCTGAGCCAGGCAGGGAAGAGGAGGTCTGCAAGAGACTCCCTTCCCTCCTGGATATCCAGTGCCTTGGTGAGGATTGGTGCTTCAATTTCAAAGGATCCACAGCACTGCTTCCCAGAGTTTCTTGCTGGCCTTCAGGCAGAATCTGATGATGGTTTATTTTGGCTTAAGTAGTTTCTCCTCACAGATGCATCCCCCCCACCCCCTTCCTTAGCTAAGCAGATCCTACAGGTGTAGAGCTTTGCCTCTGCCATGCAGCGAGGACAACCCGCTCCCCAGCCACCCGTGTGGCTGCTGCTGTTTGAAGTGGGGCTTTTGGAGATCTCTGACACAGTATTTGTGGGGCTTTTGTGGATGCTTAAGGGAAACGTCTTCTGAATCACTTGGCTGCCAGTAACGTGCTCCCTGTGATGGCTCGCAGGCACTCCCTGAGTTCACAGCCTGCACTCAGCTGCATCTCAGATGGGAGGCAACAGATTGCAAGATGAAATACCAGTGCCACAGACCAGAAGAACAGCCTTTACCAGCGAGCATGTAAAATTACGATTTTTCCGTCATACCAGCTCCCTGAATGGGAGGACACATAAGGATGCAATTTCCTCATCCTCTGGACAGAGCAGTTAAAGGGAAGTCCTCACCCCTGTGCTGCAGTCTGCTCCTGCCACCCCTCCATCCCCTCCCTCTACGGCAGTGCAGCGCTTGTCAGGCTGTGCTGTGAACTCGATTGCTGAAATGATCTGGGTTAAAAATAACCTTGTAAAGAGTTAAGGGATGTATTTTTAGCCCAGATCATTTCAGTGATCTAGTTTACAGCACAGCCCCACAAACTCACACTGGTGCAAGGAAGGGGGGAAGGGAGGAAGGAAAGGTCAAGGGAGAATGAGAAGTTGGAAACATAAGCTGTCTTTCTGCCAAAACCAGGACCTTATGAAACTGCACCCCGAAACCACTGACCCTCTCTTGTTTTCATCTAGCATACTGACAACTGCCTTCTTGTGGTGCAGTGTTGAGAGCTGGGTGCTGAGGATCACTATTTCTGGATCCTGTTTGTATAATCAAGACACTAGCCCTGAGCCTCGGATGCCTTATTGTGTCTGCCTCTGACACACTGTATTTGTCATTATTTTTGCCATATTTGCTTTTGCTGAGGTAGATTGTATGTGCAGCAACAAAAAACCCCATGAGAGTCACGGGGGAGCTCTGCAGAGCTTGTGCGAGCGCAGGGTATGGGAGGGCAGCTGGCACAATGGACTGGTGTGAGAACGGGCTGCGGGGAATCGTTCCTGCGAAGCTCTTTAGAAGCAAGGAAGGGATGTGGAGGTCAGGGACCGGCCTCAAAACCACGTCTAGATGCGGCTGCATAAGAATGGGGGTGGAAAGTGCATAGGACCAGTACCAAAAATTGTGTAACTGTCACTGATTTCATAGCTGCTGAATACTCCAGCCTTGCAAGGTACTGTGGAGGGCTGGCATCTCTGATAAAAGGTGCTCCGTTTGGCCAAAATATCGTACCTGCAAAAGACAAGTTAGAGGATTCATAGGGGAGGGAAGGAGAGTAGGGCAATACAGATCTCTTGCTGTTATTCAGCTGGTATTTAAGTGCTGCTTAAGACAAAACACTCCACTGTATGGCAGCTAATAGACCTTTGCTCTTGTCATCAGCCAAACCAGGTGCACAAATCCAAACCTGAACTTCTCCTTCAGTATCTTCAGCTTCTGACCCCCACTGGTGCCCTTTCAGACTAGCATTTCCAGCAGCATATTATGGACAGTGACAAAACTGGTGGGATATCAGTCCCATGAGATGGAGTCATCATAGCTTTCAATTGCAAGAGTCATGACCAAAACTGCTAACTGAGGGCTGTTGGAGCCAGTTTTGCACCAGTCCCAGCAGGACATTCAAATTCATCCCCAAAGCCACCTCTGGCTTTCCAGTTTTCCCCAGGAGTCTTTGCAATTTTGATTTCATAAGAAACTTCTTGTCTGCAGTGACACTCCCCACCTGTAGCTAAACCCATGATCTTTAAGAAAAGCTTTTTGTGAGTATCCAAATGGGATGCACAGAGAAACTCTTCAATCTCTTTAGCTCTTTTCTGTGGGCCTTTAATATGCACCTTCTCTCACCTGGTGCCCACAGTGGGTCCACGGTTTCTAGCAGGAGAATTGGCAAATGTCATTGAGCCAGGTAATGACATTGCTGTCCTGAGGGGACCGCTTTGTGAGACGTTATTACTCCCACATCAGGCAGCCTTACTAGCCCTTGCCAGTGAAGTTGAGATTGTTCTCTCCAGTCCTGCCAAAGGGACCAGGTTCAGTTTTAAAAGCAGATGAAGAAAGATGGTGTTGAAAACCATTTTCAAATTTACTCAATTTTATAAATTTATTTGGAAGAGGAAAGTGAAACCCCTTACAGAGAACTTGCTAGTTGCACTTCCTCTTTTGCAGACAGTGCCATGCTTACATTGATGGTATAATTCAATTCCTGTTTTGCTGCTCTGTCGGACATTTTTCAGAATACACAATGCTTAGACACTTATTTTTACGGAATAGTAAAAGACCTCAGAATAGCAGTCACCAAATTACAGATGGAGTAAGTCTTTTACTTTAGCTTGCTGGTTTTAGCCCATGCAGGCTGACCACGCTTCTCTTCTGGAAAGGAAAAGAACCAGCAGTTGGCTGCAAAGAGCACAAAATTAACATCTGAGCAATTTCACCTTTTTTGGCAAAAAAGAGCAGAGCTGCTCCTCTTCATCATTCATAAAAGTGGTGGGCTATGTCACCGAGACAGGAAAAATGACCAGGAATGGGAGAGGTTGCATTAATATCATGGGGCAGGAGAGAGCCAGCACCGAGCTCTTGGATGAGAGGAGCAGACGCATGTCTTAGTCGTGGAAGAGGCTGAGGGCTGATACATGGTCTGGGGTGAGAGTGAGACAGTGAGGCTTCCCACCTTCCTCCCAGTGGGAGGGAGACTACCAGTCCAGCCCCTGGAAGTCAGGGGGACGGTGTTCTTCTTGCAGTGCAAGGAAGGGAACTTTTTGCATCTGAGTGTCCCGGTATGGTGCTTTCCCTTGACTAGAAGACATAGAGCCTGGCACACCAGCTGGGAAAAAAAAAAAGAAGCTGTAGAAAAGGCTGGATACAGGACAGCAGTGTAATTGCCAAAAAGGATCTGAGAAAGGACTTTTCCTGTAGCGTAATCGGAGAGTCTGCAGCTGGCAGTTTCGGGAGGACACAGCCCGTGGGCTACTTGTGCTAATCTTAGAATGGCATGTTCACTGCTTCCTGGGCCCCGGCCGGCGAGCTTCACGCCGGCGAGAGCCGTGTTGCAATCAATGCCTGCTACCAGCAAAACAAGAAACGCATGGAATCATTCCAGCCTCACAGCTTTGATCAAACCCAAAGAAAGGGAGCTGTGTTTTCAGACTATAATTCAAAAAAAAAAAAAAAAAAAAAAAAGGAAAAAAACCCCACAACCACCCCAAAACAAGAGGTCAAAGAGGCCAAGAGGAAGTGCAGCGTCTTTTCTGGGTAAAGGCGAAGGGCTGTGAGAGAAGCTCTTGGAGAAAAAGGGACTGTGAGGGAGGCAACCCTTCCACCACAGACACTGAGCACCTGCAGCTCCTCAGCCTCAACTGAGTCCTCAGTTCAGGTGTCTGTTCTGCCATGCCCAGTTATCCTGGGAGCTGGTATGCTGAGCCAAGCCTCCCAATCCATCCTGCCTTCCCCAGGTTCATTCTTTCTTCCCTCCTCTTTCCAGCCTGCCCCCGCTTCACGGCTGGAAGGCTCCCCACTTAGCCCAGCCACCATTTTTTGTGTGCAGCAGGTTGCCCTGCTGATCTGCTTACCTCACCGTTTCTTCCGTTCCCCTTATCGGCCACTTCCCCCGCCTGTGATTACTCTAATGAAGGCTGAAAAGAGGGGGGGAAGGTGCTAGAAGTTCACTGAGAGGAGACAGCTTGACATGGCTTTTGTGGCTGGAGGCAGGAAAGCTGGTCCGAACTGTATGGGAAGTTTAACAGGGGAGATGTAGTCAGGATCCTGGAAACAGGGAACGGCAGACATCTACTGGGCTTGTGGGCCTGGGAGAAAGAAGGTAGCATTTATTGGGAGCATTTATTTACAGCTCTCTGAGAAAGGGAAAGGCCCTTTTCCACAGTGCAAACAGGCCTTAGCTATGCTGCTCTCTACCAGGTATTTCACACTAGAGTGCTCCAAGCTGCAGATGATGAGATGATCCTTAATGTAACCTCCTCGATTTGCTTTTAATCTAGAAACTAGGAGTCTAAAGAAATTCCTTCTTTAATATAATTTCAAGTTTCCATAGCTATTTCTCCAGCCCCTGTAATGTGGTGACCCAAAGGAAATGGTCCATACGTGGGCCAGATTGGTGTTTCGAGGGCCTTTCACCTCCAGCGATGCTGAAGGAGTGGTTGTGTTAACGAGACAGCAGGTCCCTCCCAGGCAGAGCAGCGTAAAGGGAGAAGGAAGGGCTCTGCTGGAGCCTTTGGAGAAACAGAAATATATTCCTCTAGCAACGGCCTTTGGGGAAACTTTCTGACTGAGAAGCAGAAGAGTATTGAGGCAGAGGGGTGAGAAGTGCGGTGCTGGTCATGCGTTCATGGTGGTGGTACAGGGAGCGGAGGCATGAGATTCCTTGCTGATGGTTTGTAGCCTGGTTTGTTGTTTTGAGGTTTCCACCTCTAACAAAACAAGGATAGTTGGTTAGTTGTTCTCAGTTCCTCTGGTTCGATTTTCCCTGGCATCAGATACTAGAGATGAAGAACAAAGGTTTCCTTTCATCAACTTTGATTTCAAGGTTTTCTACTCATATTGCTAGATACACACATAGCAAAGAAAACAAGGTAAATGTGGGATAACACCAGGCCTGTGTGCTGTGGGAAGAGCTGCACCATCCAGTCTCCAACAAGCCTCCCGCTTCTCAGCCTGTTGTCGACCCAGGGGAGGGGAAGCTTCTCTCAGCCCTGGTATTTCCTCCCTTCCCCCCACCCGCCTGAGTATTTCACTGCCAAAAAAGCAGAACAGCACAGGGACATCCCCAAACAGATGCTGGCTTGCTGTGAAGACAGGGAATGGCTCTCGCAGCAGAACCGCTGGAAAAGGAAGGGTGCTGGTGACCAGGGCAGTAAAAAGGGGATGGGAGGACTGCGAAGGTGTGTGGGAACATCCTTTATTGCCCTGCTCCATCTGCTCACTGCGAGGAAAAGATGGGGAACAGACACTTGGCTTGAAACACTCAGTTCGCTTCCAGTGAAAAATAATGAGCGTAGGCTCTTCAGCTAGAGCTGAAAGGCTCTGCATGAATTACTGGTTTTCTGGGATATTTGAAAATGCTGCTAAGTCCTGTCTTCCCAAACCTCTTGCTCTCAGACTGGATGATTGATGCCAGATGTGAGAAACTCTGCTTTAAGTCCCTGCTTACTCTTGAACTTTATAATGCATACGCAGGCTTCTCTCCAGCTTGCTTGCTTTTCCCAACCTTTGCTCATACCTTGTTGCTCCTGATTTGTCAGAACAGGCCAGCAGAGACCAACTCAGAGGTGGACCAGTCGGCATCACCATCAGTGGCTCAGCTAGCAGGGAAATTCAAAGAGCAAGCAGCCAATATCACTGGAAAAGAGGTAAGGAGCTCTGCAGTCTCCAGCAGGGAATTGAGTGGGAAATGAAGCACTTGCCTCTGCCTGTAGAAGTTAGAGCATCAGTGATCTCAGCATGAATCCACCTTGATTTTGAACCTTCGTAAAGGATTTGTCTCCTAGTGCAATGCAAGCTATGACAGTGTCGTCCATGCATTGCCGACTTGTGGACGAGTATTTTGGTAGAGCCATACCTCAGGATAACTAGACACTGTAACTGAGACATATAAAGCTTGGTTGGGTACCCATATATACCTAACAGTAGCAGACAGCAATGCATGCACTATCTGGGCTGGCTTTTGTGGGCAGAGGGCAACAATGAATAATGAAATAGCTAATATTGAGCCATGGAAAAAGAAAGCAAACAACAGATTACGCAGTGTAGAAGTCAGTGGCAGGTCACCAGCACCTTGTTCACAAAAGGAGAAGGTTTCCTCCAGGTAATTCCTTCTGTACGGGTCTGAGAGAGAAAGCTGTCTCTTTACTTGCCCTCGTTACCTCTTCCCAATGACATTTCAGACTCTGTGCCTCTCTCTATGATGCTGAAACTTTATTTTATTGAAAGCCCGCTATGCCAAGCATTACCTCACAAGCTGTCTTTCACCAGATAAGCAAATCACTAGAATACCTCCCTTAGGAAGAAAGGAAAGTCAGAGTGTTTATGACTGGAGGTTGACATTTTAGGAGAGCTCCCTGTATCATTATGCACTTTTTTAGAAGCACAAATATTTACTGGTGGGCCTCTTCAGTCAGTGGGTGCCCCTTTAAAACTGAACTGCTTCCTTCTGCTGCTCAGCTGATTTCAGCATGTCCCAGGCTGGGCCTAAGGGGATCCTCCCCGTCACCCCTTCTGTCTTTTGCTGGATGCAATGGTGACCTCTGGCCTGCAGGGCTGGCATGCCACCATCTATCAGAGGTTAGCACTCCCATAGCCGGGCCTCAGGATGGGAATAGCCAATCTCTTCCCAAGCACTTTTTTTTTCCCTTTAGTCACCAGCGCACCACTCCATCTGTCCCATTACAGTCATTTCCTCTTTCTAAGGTATGGGATTTAATTGCGCTAAGTCCCTCACCCTTCAGAAGGCAGCAAGTTCCCAGACCTCTCTTGTGTTATCTGCAGACCTCTGCTGCTCCCAAGCCAAGGCAGTGTGGAGGGGCCTCACAGTGGGGGGAAACTCATTTTCTCCAGAGACAGAGGAGGACAAAGTTTCCTGTCTTTTCTCTCCAAAGCCATCTGTCACTTCCCCACCGGCTTTCTCAAGCTGGCTTCAGATAAATGGCTGAGTGGATGGTCTTTAACCCTTGCTTGACCCATGCCAGCAAAGGGGAACCTATCAACCAGGGAACCTCTGATACATTCACTGTGGCACAGTGCAGCATTTCATGGTTGCAAAATGGTGGGGTTTCAATAAGACATGATACTATTGCTTCCTAGTGTGACGTAAGGATAAAAGCAGGGCTGCCCTTGGCTGCTTAGGAGCATTGCCATGGCTGGGTGCAGCACCACCAGCAGTTAAGTGGCATCAAGTCTACAGGTCCTCTAAGACAGCCAACTCTACAGAGGGCAAAGATGCCATAATCCAACTTTTCACATGCCTGCCTGTTAGAAGGTAACAAAATTATCCAAATATTGTATTGTGGATATTATACAAAATCCACAATATTATCCGAGTATTTTGTCTGTTAACACATAAAAAGTGTGTTAATAGCTTGGCAGGAGACTAAAACCTGGCATAAAACTAGAGACAGCTTGGCTTCAAGACCAGAGCAATAGTTATGAAGGAGAGACTCCATAGGTGCTCTGCTATGCATCTCTTCCTTCCTAGTGAGCACTTTTGTACTTCTGAGAGCCCGAGGACATTCAGAAGGAACTGGTGTCCCTGCTGTTAAGTTGCCTTTTTCCTTCTCCGCTGGAGAATCTGTTTCTTAGTCAAATTAAATGTTACAGCTGAGCACTTGTCACTGCGAGCTGCTCTTCATTAGAGAGAAATGAATGGGGCTGTAGGGCATGCTGAAAAAATCAGAATTCCCCTTTTTGCACCTAAAATATATCAGTTGCAAAATAGGAAAATCACGAACCAGGTAGGCAGCTGTGACACATTAAAAGGAAATCCTGGTAATAAGACAGGAAAGAGAACAATAACAAGCTATTCCAGTGTAAGGGGTTTTCCAGCAGGATGCTTTGAAGATGAAGCTTCTGGGAAGACTTCTCCACCCTCCACAGCTTAGAAGAGTGTCCTTTGCACAAAGCCTGAACAGTCATGGTTCATGCTGTGGGAAGAGGTATAGGCTACTTTTCCAACACTAGGATTGGGCTCAAGATGCTACAAGCACACCTAGCATGCTGGCCACATGCCCATATGCTAATATCTTGTGCTGCCTTTGGATGACTCCTTTAGGCAAGCTAAGCCCTGCCATCCAAGCAGGTCACTTACAGAGCATGCCCTTTGGTGCTTGAATTTCACTTCCTTTTTTTAAAAAAACTGATTTCCCTGCTGCTGAGTTGGTTGTTTTCTTCTCTTAGGTACCACCACATAAGCCAACTCGGAGGAAACCACCATGCTCTCTTCCATTGTATTCCCACAAAACTGAGACAAGTGACAATGGTGAGCAAGTGAGTATCAATTTAACAGGGGGACAAGGTCTCTCCTCTCTGCAACCTGTTCTCTCCTGAGACACAAGCTTGGAGGTAGCAGAGAGGTCAGGCTGTGCAGCAAAAGACATCAATCATACACACGTACACACGTACGTACACTCAGAGTCAGCTCCACGCTGTTTCCCACTCCTGTAGCAAGGATATACATCCCGTTTTTACTGCTTTTGTTTTACCCTTAGAGCACTGACAAGCATTTTAAAGCAGGAACTGCTGGCATTTATTAGATTTGAACAGTGCTTAGCACTGGGGGCATCCATGCTGTTTGTTGCCTTCAGATGAACTCTCGAGGTTTGACTATAATGGCGTAATAGTTCTGCTCTTGAGATTTTTTCTTCTTCAGAAAAAGGGAATAATTAATCCAGAGTGAAGAAGGGTTTTGTCAGTAATACCCACAGAATATTGCCTTGAGGTGTCCTCCATACAGCACCCTTGAATGAGCAGGTCCCAGTAAGCTGGCTGCTACTTACTAAAGTTTATGCTCGGGCCCTTTCCAGTCACTTCTGTCCTTCTGTATTTCAGGGTATTAGGTCTACCCACCAAATTTCACATTGTCACCTGCCCTTAACAAGGATGTGGTTCTTTGTCCTTCTTTTCTGACAGCTACAGGCTCTTGCTGCCTCCGTGCCAAAGGAGCACAAGCTTTAAAATCTGAGATTCCTTCCTTTTCCTTTGGACCTGAAAAAAGCACTATGCCCCTTCTCAAAGCAATGCTCCCCCTTTCTCAAACTGTTTTCAGCCTTTCATAGCTCTACCTTTCCAGCCACTTAGGCCTTTCCTGCCCATACTCATTGGATACCCTTTAACTCTGTTAGTCAAGTGGTGGCAGAAGCCTTCCCATCACAAAAAGTTCACAATGTTTACCAACATTAAGGCTTGTACCCTTCAGGAGGTAGAATTTTAATCTGTCTGGTCCTGAAATAATACCAGGGGAAACTGTGTCATAGGTTAGATACCTTAGTGAAGGCCATGTAGCAGCAGAGCCATTACACACCACCTAACTCAGATACTTCAGCCAGAAAGCAGACAATCACCTTTTCTCCCAGAGGAAGGGTACATGTATGTAGAGCCCTAGAATGGCTAGATAACAAAAGGGGAGCAGGGTCAGGAAAGAAGAAAGCAAACTTTTGAGTGAAGACATCATATGAGACTTCATTTGCTCCCCTACTAGCACTTTCTGCTTATCTCTTCCAAGTTTTCTGCCTTCATTTTATTTCCTCTTTTTCACCTACTTTACTGTGACTTTTTCATGTTGCATTTTGTTTTGCAGAAGCGGTCTCCAAATGCTTGCCCCATTCCCAAGGTCAAGGTGAAAAGCTCCCCCATGATTGAAAAGCTGCAGGTAGGTCCTGGAAGAGCTCACATGGCTGCCCCAGCAAATTAAATCTGATTGGCATTTGTCATAGGTACTTCCCTTGTGGAGCAGCCACAGGGGAAGGGGATCCAGGAGCCAAGGTTGACAGCCAGGTAAGCAGGCAGTGGCCTCACCGATGAGGGCCCAGTCCCACAATACACAAACAAGGAAGGCAGAGCAGGTCTGGTAATGGTAACCAGCGTCAGAAACAGTCCAGCGATCCTCAGGCATGTCCATAGGCAGGTCAGTGCATCGGTCAAGATCATTTGGATCTGCGGATACATGGCTGGGCATGGGCATGGCAGCAGCACAGCTCAGGTAGGGAGCAGGGGCAGGAGCCTCAGTTTAAATGCAGCTCATGAGAGAAAGTGAGGGAAACCCTGGCTGAGACTTCTTCCAGCTCTTTCTTCGCAGCAGTCTAAATCAAACTGAGTCACCTGCACCCTATCGGGGAACTGGCCTTGAGAGCAGGCAGCTACAATCCTGGCAGTGGGGAGCGTGCTCCGGGCTGTGGCACTCCCCTGCACGTGCCTAGAAGCTCTGCGCTTCGCTCGCCTCAATTCCCCCAGTTACTCACAAACACACCCAGTGCTTCTTGTCCTTTTTGTATCTCTCGGCAGCATCTGATTCATGCCGCTGAGGGCAGCTCAGCACTCGATAGCCTGTAGACATAGTGCCCTGCTGCTGCCAGCTGCCTCTCCTGGCAGCACGTGTGACTCCAGAGCTCAATGCCTTCTGGCTGCCCTGACACAACGTAAGCCTATTCATAGCACTGTCCCTCTTAATGCACCCAAGGGCATTTGCCTACAAGAGCTGCTTAGTGACAGGCCAGCAGGAAGCGTTTTGCCGCAGTTAATCACAAGCTTGCTTCTTTCCACGTTCTTCTTATTCCTCACGACTGCACAGATCATTCGGAAGACCTGCAGATCAGGCTTGAAAATGCAAGGTCTGCTTGGGCACACACAGGGATGGTTTAAATCTCAAAGTGATTGCTGGCTGCTTGTTCAGACTTTCTCCTGACTCAGCCACTGTAGACTGTGCTGGCTTGGATGGGTCACTGGAAAATCCCAAAAGGCCTCAGGATGACAAAAGGACACGTCCTGAGATCCAGCTGTTGGGGAAGGGCAAATGTCCAGTCGTAACTTCTCTGCCCGGACTTGTTTGTTGACAGTGTCACCAGGAGAGACCCATAACCAGAAGGTATGTGGGTTGTGACAGCTGAGAGATGTGGCAGCTCCCGTGGCAAGAGCAAGGGCTCCTCCGTGTGGTTACCACATGTAGCACACGCCGTGTCAGGCATGCCCGTGACAGGGATTTTTCTTCGCAGGCCAATCTTGCTTTTGCTCCAGCTGCTCTGCTGCCGGGAGCATCTCCCAAAAGCCCTGGTCTGAAAGCCCTGGTTTCTCCATTCAGCACCCCTCCCTCAACGCCCAGCAGCCCAGGGATTCAGTCCCAGCCCAGTGAAGTGAATGAGACGCCAGTCAGCTTTGATCAACCCCCAGAAGGCACTCAGCTGCAATTCTACAACAAGGTAGGGTGTGCGCTAGGATTTCTCCATCACAGCAAGATAAGGGTTGGTTATCACTTGGGGATGAAGAGAAAGAGGCGGCCGTAGCCCTCAGTCCTGCCATAACAGTGTGCATTTGTAGCCAAGGGAGGAGATCTATGTGCCAGGTTCGGAACAGCCTTTCAATGTAGCTCTGTGGAGTCTCCCCTCTGACCGCCTGCACATGGAGCTTCATGGTCCAGCAGCTCCAGCAGCCTTCCTGGCCAAATGGGTAAAGGGAAGGGGTGAAGAGGCAGGACTCAGTCACTTCAGCTCAGCAGTAACAGGGTGGCTGGTACCTGGGCAGGGAGCACTGTGAGGAGGTGGTACCACGTGCCAGCAAATGTCAAAGGTGGCTGAGGTGCAGTTTAGGGAGCCATGTAGAGCTCGATGGTTTGCCAGGTGTCCCACAGAGTGCACAGCACTTAAGTGGGGAGCTGTAACCTGTGTTCACCATCATTAACTGGAGCGCAGACTCCTTCCTCAACCACCAAACTGCCAAGAGTAGAAAAGGCTGAGACATCCAAAGTCAGCAGCATCCATGTAATGAATGCAGTGTCCTTGGGTTTAGGGTCTGACTTGGACAAGGCGCCACAGTTTAAATTGGGACAATGATCTCCAGCACGAGCTTTACAGAAAGGAGGCATATATTAGGGAGCTGTTTGTCCTCTAAAGTAGTCTCTTGGGGGTAGGAGCCCTCATCTCCCTATCTCTCAGTAGCAGAGCAGGAAAAGTGAAGCCATCAGCATATCAATCAAGTCTCCCATGGTATTTTCCTCTGTTGTGCTTTCCTGCTTTGCAGTACTGCTTTCTTTGCTTCAATGTCTGCTTCAATGTCTGCTTTTCCTGCCTCCAAGGTGCGGACACGGGGATCGATAAAGCGCAGGCCTCCCTCCAGGAGGTTCCGAAGATCTCTCTCTGAATACGGAGACGGGGAAGATTTAGGGGTCAACATCTCCTCTCCAGAAAATGGTGCCAAGGAAGATGGGGATGAGGTGTTTGAGCCCAAGGGCAAGACAGAGGAGGCAGAAACAGGGAGCAAAGAGCAAAAGAAACAGACAGGGTCTGATGAGAAGCCCTCATCAAGGAGAGGATCCAGCAGATCAGAAGATGAAGAAAAAGGGGAAAAACAGGCAGAGGAAATGACTTCTTGCAAGAATAAAGCAGGGGATACAAAGGAGGAAGAAGTGTGTCCTGGTGCCCCTGGGGAGGAGAACTCTCCTCAGCCTCCCTCCGGAAACAAGGAGAAGAAGGTGTGCGAAGGTCCCCAGGGACAAGAGCAGCAAGGCAGTGCCTGTGAACAGGAAAAGGGGGACAAGGAGAAGGAAGAAGCTGAAGCTGAAGCTGAAGCTGAAGCTGAAGCTGAAGCTGAAGCAAAGGAGACCAGTGAGAGCACAGACGCACAGAGAACATCAGGCACTGAAGAAATGCCACTGGCACCTGAACTGCTGCAGGATGCAGTGGGCTTGGAGACTGCCAGTGAGCCTTCGCAGGACCAGCGCACAGCATAACTGTGACACACAGGTAAGATGGGTCAGCATGATGATGGCTCCTAAAATACCAGAGGGGTTTGCTTATTAATGAAAATGGCAACTGTGACAGAACACACAAACATTTTTGCTGCTCCTTACACCTCAAACGTATCAAATCTCAGGCCTGCAGAGGCTGCAAGGCAGGGTATTTAAAACAATCAGCCCTCCTGGGTGGTGTTACAGAGACAGAGGATGGAGAAGAAGCAAAGCCGATTCTGGATTCAGTAAAACGGAGAGGCTCTGCTCACCAGGCACCCTGCTCAATTGCTGTTTTGAAAGCAATTTGAAAGTACTTACAGTAAAAGCACTTTTCCCCAGCAGTAACCATGTATATACTATCTCAATATGCCTCCTTACATATATATATTTATATGTGCACACTTTGTATATATACATGCGTACATATATATTCTCTCTCTCTCTCTCTCTGTCTTCAGCTTCTTAGCTTTGCCAGCAGAAATAGTGTTTGCGCACATACCAGTTTCATGATCAGCCCTGGAAGCACGCAAACACAGGCCTCTGCCACTTGAAATAAAAGAGGATTTCCACTGGCTAAAGCAGGGCTTGTTCCATGTAGCTTCTTATGTATTCTCTAACCACTGATAACATAGCCACAGATGCCTGAGGAAATATCTCATTCCACCTCAACCACCTGTCCCCTCTTCAAATACCTCCTTGGTTTGGCAAGGAGCAACTGAAGGAAGCAGGCTGGTGCTCAGGCTGCAGCTTGCCTTTGCCTCCCAGCACAGAAACTACCAAAGTACCCCCCGTTCACAGACTCCTCAGCATTGTATTTACTTAGACCCATGGCTATTTTTCATAGTTTCCTTACTTTTCCCCTCTCAAAAGGACATACCCAGTCAGGGCACAGGAGACTTAACACATGAACAGGAGCCATCTAACCCAATCAAGGTGGAAGCTACTGGAAAACCTTCAGTGGCAAGAAAGGAGCAGAATACGGATATCCCCCGAGGTCCAGACTCATCCCGGAGCTGAGTGGCTGCTTGCGGCTCTCTGCTTTGCACCATCATATTTTGGGACAGTCGGAACAAGAGACTGGCTTGCAATCGCTTTGTAGTTCAAAACTGAGGTGTTGGCTGATGTTCCTCAGTGATACTTGGGGACTGAGAGACCTGATATGTGCTGTCCTGGAGCTGACAGCCACCACCACTCCTGGTCCTTCTGCTCCTTCATCCTGCTCCAAAATGTCTTTTTCTTCTCCCCTGCATTGGTCTTAGATGAAGTTCATCAGTTACATACATACATGTATGGTGTCTTTTTGGTAGCTTCTTTTGAAATATTTTGGGTTTTCAAATTTCAGTAAATAACATTTTAACAGTAGGAAAAAGTATGTTTTCTCCATATATGCTGTATGGCAGGCAATGTGAACACTGAACACGGGGAAAACTCTTAGGACATTGCTCATAAAGCATAAAATCCCTTTGAAGTGGGGGTCGAGCTGGCTGGTCTGTGAAACAGACAGCCGTGGTAGGCAATTTTTCTGTGTGCTTCAACTTTGGGGTGTTTTTAGTGCTGGTGGAAAGTAACAACCAACAGATCTGATGCACAGAAACGATGTGCTGCATAGGTCAATGGGGCAAGTTTTCTTATCTGGCTCTAAGCTCCAGTCCAGATTTAGAAGGACCGCCTGTCCGTCAGTCTTTCTCACTTCCAGACCCTATCAAATCTTCTGATTCTCTTTTGAAACTTTCAGTGTGTGGCCACCGAGTGCCACTCATGATAGAAAGCATCCTGGCTTACTGGAAATAGCTGATTAATTTTATGTAGGTCAAAGAAGAGGTCTTAGATGGCTGAGTTTCCAGTCGTATGCCTGACTGAATATGAATTGATGAAGGTCAAATAGCCAGTCCCTCCTAAGTGCTTAGGCATTGTACTAGATTTGCATTCACTCTTGGGGTACTAGTTAAGTCATGGGTCTAGCAGTTGCTAAGCCAAAAAAGCTTTTACATCTGGAAAGTATTTGTTGCCCATAAGAAATAAGTTATTTGGGGAAAGATAGGTAACAGACCCTCACTGACCAGTTTCCTGACAGTAATCTTGAAGCTGTATCTGCAATACTGAATAAAAAGCTGCTCTGGCTCAAGGCCATGGGGCTCATGTCCACAGTGTGACGTGGAGCTGTGGACAAGTCCGGGCTCGCTGGAGACAGCGAGCCAGACTTGTCAAAAGCTGAGCCAAGGAGTCAGCAAGCTGTTAGGCGGTGTGAATGGTCAGGGGCCAGTGCCCAAACCTGCTGCCAGCCACCTAGTACCCAGCAACACAGAAGCAGCTACAGAGACCAAGAGCAGAACCAGCCAGCTCCTCTTCATCCATCACAAAGCTCCTCCTAGCAAACGTTAAGCTGAGCAGAGTCGGAGGCTGGGTTGTGCCTGTCTCTCTGGACAGGCACAAGCATTTTACGCAACACAGCCCACATCCGTCCTTGAGTGGGCTCTGCAACACAGCAGTGTTACAAACCCGATGGTTTTGAGGGATATCCCCTTTCTGTTCACCAGCTCTAAAATCGCGAGGAAAGAAGTGGCTCTGTGCCTTTCATTTTCCCAGGTGAGAGCACTGAGGTGTCATTTGCTGAGAGCCAGCCGCGTTGACCCTCCTGCGTAGCACGGGCTTGTTGGCAAACACGACCCCCACATCCTTTTGAGCCATGTTGTGGAGCATTGTTGCTTTTGAATGAATTTAAATCTGTTTGTTAGAGCTTGTATTCCAGGGCAGGCTGCAATCATTCGTTGTACCCTGTTTCTTCTCTCAGCAGAGTGTCCCATCTGGATGTGAATGATTGTGCCTTACTGTATATATAGATGAATGTGTGCCTGTTTAGAGAATGAGTATGTGTGTCCCAAGCAAGGGAATGGAAATCCAAGGGAGAAACAGAAGAAATAAATGGTGGAATAAAACCAAACCGAAACAAAATCCATGTGTTTTCTCCTGGGGAGATGAAGGAGCCTGAGGAAGGATGGAGAGAGCTGGAAGCAGCAGGCAAAAGAGGGGTGGGATTTCCACTGCCATTGGAACAGTTTAATGTTCAATTTTAATTTACTTTGTGGTATTTTTAACTTTTGGGGAACAGCAATAACCAATGTGCTTAATCCACAAAGGAAGGTGTTCTTTGGGGCAAGCAGTGACACCAGAGCCTGCCACACTCCCTGCCCCAACCCTGCAGGTATCAGGTATCTAGGAACAGAAGAAAGCAAAGCCATCTCTAGCCTAGTGCCATTTCTCCAACAGCATCCTTGTTCAGGGGAAGCATAAAAAACAAGGCGACACAGTGATCCTTCCTGTGAGATTTCCCAGCTTCTGGCAATCAACAGCTTAGAGACTTTCTGTGCCAGAAGTTGCATCACCATCTTCATCCTTAATGGCTTACAAGTTGCAGGAAAAAAGATGCCTGTGTCATGGTTTAACCTGGCAGGCAG
>NW_009199406.1:11731-29577 GCF_000690835.1 Fulmarus glacialis | reverse complement strand
CCCCCCCAAAAAAAAAAAAAAGCTTAGAGCTTTCAGGCTTGCTAAGAGTTACAGTTTCTGGACCAAATCATAAAAAGCTTTTCCATGATTCATGTGTATTACAAGGTGGCTTACAGAACACTTCTCTTTCCTTCAGCATAGCATGAATAAATACTTGTGTTCTATAAGCTCACATGGGATCACAAAACCAGAAAGAAGCATACAGACCACTTGGTGTTCTTTGACTTTTCTAATTAAAGCTGACTACATGTCACCTAAATGCAACAGGACACTTTCTTTCTTTCTTCTCCCCAAAAACTATTTGGTACACAAGACCCTGGACATCCATATTTGATATACATGGCACACATAGTATTACTTTTGTAACCATATAAAAAAGAAGATTTGTGGAAACAGTACAGTGATATATCCACATCCCATGCCCAAATGGGTCAAAGAAACTCAAAGAAACAAGATCAGAGAAACACTTCAGGTGCAAACAGAAATCCAGATGTACGCTAGATGAAGAGGAAGGCAAACGAAGAATTGCATTATATTTCACATATTAAAAAAGAAAAGAAGAAGAAAAGCTACTGCTGCTGTCCTACTCCGAAATTGCTAGGCAAATTCAAAGTACAGTGGGAGAGTAAAACCCATCATCAAGTGTGAAGTGAGATTTCTGCAAGTTACAATAGGATTTATGTAGCAAAAAGGACCTCAAAAAATTTCAGTTAAGTTAAAATAAACACAAACAAATTAATCTGAAACATAGTTGGAAAAAGCACAAGGAATGGCCAAGCAAGACAAACAAGAGAAGTGTGCCCTCAATGCACTGATAGCCAGAAGATCTCAAGGGGGATTCAGGTGATACCAGTTAATACATCCCTGAGAAAAGTAACAAGAACTGAATTCATCCACCCACTGTATCAGTAACATTACAGAAACAGACAAACTCCAGAGAATTTTTTCCACCCAGCTTTAGTCCACGCTTTCAGAGTTGTTGGGCATCATAATCATAACTAAAAGAAAACAGCTCCAGGGCTGCATGCATGTCTCTGAGTACCAAAAAGCAAAGGAACCTAGAGAAACTCCAAGTGTGTTTTGAGGGAAAAAGAAGTATCTAATGTTTACTTAAGGCAATGTTTCCTCTGAGATTAAGCCCCAGGATATGTCTTGTTCTTTCTAATGAAAGATTTCAAAACTAACATTTACCATCAAATCTGAGAAAAAAGAGGAGAAATCTCTAAGGACAGCAGGCCAGACTATTTTCTATAAAGTCGGGTCTTACTGAACATGTTCGTAGCTGAGGCAGAATACTAAGTACAAAGAGATTGTGGCTATCAGTCAAAGTAAGAAAATCTGTACAAAAAACAAAACAGGAGAGAAGGACCCACTGGCAAAGGAAAAACCTGAAAGAGTTTTAGAATTATTTTGCAAAATTAAACAAAATTATTATAGTGTGATGGTACATTAAAAAGGGAAGTAGAGTTTCAACTGTCACTTTTCAACCTACCTGCTCAGGGGTCCCAGCTAATAACTGTCTCTTTGCTCATACAGTACAAGAAGCACACCATAGCAAATTTAGGCATTACCCAACCAAGAAGTTAGCAAACCAATAAATGTTTGGTTACTCTATAATTATCAAGAGGCAAGGGAAAGAAGATATACCAGTGCAGACTGATGCAAAAAAAGTTACTAAAATAGAAACAACCTATGCAGTTAACATTTAAATACAAGGGAGAGAAGCATTACTAGCGTACATGCAGTCTAACAAGAAGTAATGGGAGGATTTAGATAAAAGGAGGAGGTGGACAAGGATAGCCAGATCTTGCAGGCAGTGCAGTCTTCTGGTCAAATAATTCTTCTGCTTGGAACACTGAAGACTAGACTGCCTTCTAACACGAGAACATGGAGTAAGAATTACACCAGCGTTGGTGGAGATGCAAATAGGAGATCTAACGGGTGTGCTCTGTTACCAGTTCATGGCGTTATCAATCTCCACCATTGAATTTGAAGCATTATATAGTTGCAGGCTATAGGCTTCTCTTATTCATTAGGCTCCCTATGAATGATTTTGCTCTTCCGTGCCCTGTTCATTTTACTTTCCCAGTATGCTATATTTATAAAAGTAAGAACCTCTAAGAGGATATCTATTTTGACCAAAAGACCTAGGGAATATGAAATATGCAGTAACATATACAGGAACCTCTCTTACCCCTTATATAGCATAAGATTTTTACTTGGTAGCACAGCACATTACTACTGTGGGAGGAAACAGAAGACCGACCCACACAAAAACATTAATCCAAAATACACAATTAGAGGAAGGCATACGAATCTCAAGTACCATTAAAAATTCTTCAAATTTTAATCAGTGAGAGCCTCTTTGAATGTAAACCAGTTTTTGCCTCAATCAAATTCTTAATGAGTTAGGTTTGAGAAACTTCAGCCATTGAAAACATCTCATGCTCCAACACAGTCATTTTGCATTTCTCCTCTCCCCAGCTGCAAGTTTGGCTTTTTTTTCTGGCCATATATCTGCACCTACCACCAAGTTTATCAGCTGTCACCAGTCTTTTTGCTGATGAAGACTCTATTGGCTATTTTGTTCATCTAGCACTGTAAAATCAGAACTGTCAAAATTTGTCACTGCTGAGCACACATGGATCAAGGACTACGCAGCCTTCAAGAGAAACCCAACAGGTGCTCTGCTTCTAGTGCTTGAATGTTTGGGGAACACAACTCAGTTTGAGATGGGGATTCTCAGCTTCCCTCAGGGAAGGGAACGGATCATACAGAGCAAAGGGTCAACTACAGATATAAGCTGTTTTCATATGCTTGCACCATTAAAGTGAGCCAACAAAAACAAACAAACAAAATAAAACACAAAACCCCACACAACCACCACACTAATCTCTTCAAACAAGAATTTTTTAAATAAATATTGACCAATACCTATTCATCTACTTGAGTTAGGTGGGGGAAAAAAGAGAAAAGGTAAAGAATATTTCGTAGATAAATTCTGGACACACTTAAAGGTTAAGCTGCCTTTGAAAAGCCACAGCTGAATTTTATCTTTTTTGGGGGAAAATGGGAGCTGGCAAGAACCGGCTTTATCTTTTGTGAAAACACAGATTATTGTGGCCTTGATCACAAAACAGCCTGCCATACAGCTATGCCTACTCATGGGTATGACAGCACGTCCTCTCTGCGGTGCAGACAGCCCAAACCAACAAGTTTCTCCTGGTGAAACTACAACCACTTTTTATCAGTTAAGGGGCATGAAATACGTCAAACTACAAGAAGGTATTCACTATGCCAGAATTTTTTTTTTTTTTGTTAGAAAGATCAGCTTTTAGTCTCAGAGCTGCTGAAAACCTTTTGAGGGGATTCAAATTTTTCTTGTTTGGGTAGGTGCAGCATCCAGGCAGTTCTAGCAAATGCACGCTTTTAAAAGGGAGTAAAAGCCCTCAGCCTGAAACCTTCCTGTGCCACCCCTTTCCCAATGCTACTGCTTTCACTGACAGTGTGCCGGGTGTCTGTTTTTTCAGATAATTATTACACAATAGTTACATAAAAATTCTCGTAAGTCAAAAAAGCAACAGGTTGTTACTTAAGAATATACTTTATGTTGATGAAATACGATCATAAATCCAGGTAGAAAAAAACTCCACATGCTATTCAGATAACTGAGCACAGCTCTGGGGTGCTCAGTCCTTCACTTGCTTTAATGCACAGCTGTGAGAGATTTAATACTTTTTCTAAGGAGGCTGCAGACACCTCAGTAAGAACCGACTCACTGCTTCTTACTGGAACAAAAATTTTACCATTTATTCTAGATCAGCATAAATTTTGCCAAGCTGGGAAACTCCTCCTTTTGCTGGCTTAGAGAGAAAATTTCACTGAGGACCAGGGAGAATTGCCATAATGATGAGAGTCTATCAGAGAAACATAAGCAATCTGGAGCTGGTGGCATAATTCAGAGCGAGACATTAAGAAATGGAAGATAGCTGTCTTTTAGAGACTAAGACATATGACTAGTTGTAAAAACAGAACACTGGCTTTAAGTCAACCTTTTTGTTTAAAGCATTTTTGATTTTTTACATTCACTTCCCTAAGGACTGATCCTAAGTTTATTAAAGAATTGTAATAAAGAACTGGAAGCTAGGATTTTATAATATAAAGGTATGATAAGGAAACAACTTTTACAGTGAAACTTTAGTAAGTGCCAATTACCTACATATCATCAGATCAGCATTTTTGAGGCACAAAGCATGTAGAGAGTATGAGAAGAGATGCACACAGTTCTCATGCCACTGAGATTTTTCACTGAACAGGAAGCATTCACAGCTCACCAGTATTTCTCCAAAGCAATTGTTAACAATGAAAAGACACGATAAGGCACAGTATATATCATACCATTTTATAGACAGATTAAGGAGTGCAGCACAGATTATGTTACTGGGTAATAAAATTACGAAGTGTAGAATTTAAGAAGAAACTAACTGCACTAAAATGTGTCAAATAAAGATCACAGTAACTGAAAAAGCACCGAAGTATTTTACTTTCCTGAGTAATAATAATATAGTCCTCTTTATTTTAAGAAATATGTAAATGATCACATTTCCACATTCTTGCAAGAAATTTTTAAGTTCATATTGTCAAGTTTATTACCACAAAAGATCACAAATTATGCCTTAAAGAGATCCATGCTTAATAGGGAAGAAATGGCAATCTACAAAAGCAGGGGAAAAGGGACATTTGAAGAAAAAAGTATTTCAGAACAAATGTCTTATCACAAACATTCATGAAATTAAGAGACACTAAACCTTGGTTTCCTAGTGGGCTGCTCAGGATCCTTATCTCATACCTAGGTGGAATCATCATGCATGTACATGAACCTTCGCTTGGTACATTTGCAGAGCAAGGACAAGAACAAGGTGCTGGTATACCACTATCAATCAAAACACTACTTCTGCAGAGCAGTAGAAAGCAAAAACTCTGCCCCAAACCCCACAGGTCAACAGAATAAGAGTTGGTAATGGGGCATCACCTCTACATACAACCTCCTTGGACTTGCACAAGCGAGCAGGAAGTAGAGGGGACTTTCTGGATAGATACTGAACCAAAGGAATTGAAAAAGAAGAGATCCTCCAAGTCTCCAGTCACTTCCAGCTCTGCAGGTCGAGAGCAGAAAGATTAGAATTGGAAGTAGTTACTGCAAAAGAATGTTTTCTACTCATTTTTGTACAAGCAGTTTATAAAGCCTCTATAAATGAGAAAAACATGCTGTTCGCAGTTCTCTGGCAAGAGGCAAAACTTCTGGTGCCCAGTGTAAAGTATGAGCCCCTATGTCTCCTGCAGCAGAGGAGCTGAAACACCTGCAAACTGTGTCAGGTCACTATCCTCAACTAGTGAATGCCAAGGAAATCAAACTAAAAAATATGAAGCAACATATAAAAAAAGCATTAGCCTGACCATTCCTCAAGCCTCATCCAGTTAGGCAGAATGCTGAAGCAGAAATTCTTCTGCCACTATTAACTACACTGCTCAAATCTGAAAATTTGTTAACAGCTACTGTTCTCCTATTGAATTTTCCAAGTTCCTTACCACAGGAAACTAAAAAACCTTAGATCTTCTAAGCGATTAAGTGCACTGTCTAAACCCGGAAATACTTTGATGGAAAAGAACAGAATACTCACGCAGACAGTTCAAGATGAAGAAAACCATACGAAATTCTAGTGAACAGATGCTGTCACAAGTTCACAAATCTAAATGCATTTTCCTAAAAAACAGTGAAAGGCTATGATTCTTATCAGGCAAACTCTGATTTCCAAAACTAACGTGCCACTGCCTAAATTTTTAAACTGACAAACTAGCAGCGAGTTGGGTTATTTTTTAACTTTATTCTTAGAAACAAGCCAGCAAATTTTATTAAAATTATTTTTAAATGTAGCTAACCTCACAAAGTTAAGGATACTGTCAGCATGAACAGCAAAATTCAGCCAAAGAGCTGAAAAAAGACTTAAGAATACTAGCAGGAAGGGAAAAACTATGTTGTTATTAATGTATTACTTCTAGTGAAATACCACTGAAGTCCAATGTGATCCAAACCACAGCGCAATGTGTGTAAAGCAGCAAAATCTAAATTCCATAAAAAGAGAAGTAATAATTATATGGCTTTTTTTTATTATTTTGTTCAGACTTGGAATTTGGTTTTGGGACTGATTCAACCTATATGTAGTTCAAAAGAAAAAAGTCCTTCAGAATAGAAACATGGTCTAAAAAAATGACTAGATGCAAATTTCAGTGCTAGTTTTCTTCTTAAAGGCAACAAAAAAATATAAGAACATGATTGCAATGTCCACCTAGTACAAGGAAACCAGAGTAATTTAAAGTAGTTTATTGTAAGAGGACACAGCTGAGCTTAGAAGTCTCATATTTGACTCTTGTCCAGAAACAGGAATCAAAATGAACTATGAAGCTGTAGTCTAAATGTTTGAAGATTTTTCAGCCGGGGACATTATACAGCCTTAAATGGTAAAAACAGTTAAGTCCTATCCCAATAAAAATCCTAGGAAAAATAATCTTCTACAAATAAGATGAAGATAAAGTTCCAACAGACCATAAATTGATTTGGAAATGTTCACATTAGAAAAATCACATCGACAGCAATAAGCACAGTATTGAATAGTATGAAACCAGCTAAATATTTTTGCACTAAGCATACATATGAAGTCCATTGTAAAAACATTAAAACCTGCTTGGACTTCCAGGCACACTGAAGTATTTTAATGACAAATGTATCATGACTCTTCTTCCTGCTGTCTACTGCTTTTCTCTTCTGCTAAGCATTACATTCCAACCTAACAGCAACATATTTTCTACTCCAATCAACCATACTATTCAGTGGTATTTCCTAGAAAAATTTTTCTTGTGTGTCAGATAAACACAGAAGAAAATCCTTCAGGGACAGCTTGATATACCACAGATTCCAGTTGAAATAATACTGAAGCAAGAAATTAAGAATTTCCTTAGTGAACCTACCAGCATACAAAATGGGGTAAAAGTATAGATATTTTAGCAAAATTTAACTGTATAAAGCATGTGACTTGGACTTCACTCCATAATTTTAAAGCTATGTGGATTCAGAAGGATCAGAAAAGTCACGCTGTGTGAAAGATCGACTGCAGTAAAAATAAACTGAAAAGGTCTACACAAGCAGCATTATGGTATTGCACCATTGCACGATCATGCATGTTTCATTTGGAAAAGAAAAACAGCTCGTATGTGGAATTTTAGAAGAGCTAAATCCTTTTCATAATTTTCTGGTTAAAAATAATCTGGTGGTACCTGACCAGACAAAAACAGTGATTAAAAAAAAGGTACCTTGCAGATGCCACACAGACACTCATTAAGGGTAAACAAAAACATATTCTTTCCTTGAGGAATTACTGAACTTCTATCAACAATTAAACACTCCATTAAATCAAACTGCACATAACAAAGAACTGCGTGAATTTGCAGTGCAACTCATTTATCAGCGTTCTCATACAATTCTGTGCTGCCCACATTTTCAGGAATTAGACCTGCAAGTTTTCCCGTTTTTACACATGTTCAAAGAATTTAACATTATTAGACTGTCATAAATGACTTAAGATTTTTGGCAGGCCATCTCCTGTAATAGCTTTGAATTTCCCTTAAGTGCTTATTGTGGATGACTTATTTTAACAAGAATTAACACTACCTTGTGGCTCAGACAAAATCTAAACTCTTAACTCCTTTGCATCAATAACATGCCAAGTGAAGGACTTGAATGTTATATATGTGGTATTTGCTTAAGGTAAATTAAGATGCATGATATTGGACATTCTTTTGATCTTAACTTGAAACTATTAATCCTTCTAAAGCAGAATAAGACTGTCTCCATATGCTTGGTCTGTGTGCTTTGTATCTCTGGTCAGCAGAGTAAGAACTCCAGAAGATTTTAAAAGAAATACTTTGCCAGTCACAGTAGGGTTAAAAAACAAGCAAGATCGCTAATGCTTACCATTCCACAAATTCCAACTATGTTTGAAAAGTCATACCCGTCCTATTCTGCATTCCGAATTTCTGCAGTATTCATTAGTTTCAGTGTAAGAACCATCATGAGTGGAAGACTGATTGACTTGTAATGTTTCCTGTGTCGGTTGCACTCTAGGTCTAGTTTGTTACTGTAGTATATACAAGAATTTAATCAATCTTCCAAGAAAGAATCTCAGCAACTAGAGGTATTTCAGTGGCTTATTACCTACTTATTAAAAACAGGCTTCATCACTGATATCTTAGGACAGTGAAAACAAAAACCAGACTGCATGGATTTGTTTTTAAAGAATTTGATGTCATCGTTTTTGCCATTATAAATTGATACTGAAAACAAATATTGGCAAAGAAAGCACACATCCTAATCTTTCTTGATTACTACATTGCCCATGCATAGGAAAAAATACTGCTTTAATTAACACTGCAGAATCCTCCCCTTCCAAAACAGACAAGAAATGAGAAGATTTCAAAAATGAATGAGCAAAATCTTTTATTTTCTGTTCTGTCACAGGGAGCAATCTCAGTTTACACTTTCCAAACTCTGTTTTCCCCTCAAAAAATATTGACATAATGATCCTGCAGTTTTCAACCACTTTATACTGTTTATCACGTCGCAGAAATGTCAGCCATACCTTTTAGCATTTCGTACTCATTGGCTTGGATATTCTCCATGCCATGAGAATGACATGGAACGCAACTTTGCCCATTCTCAACACATGGAACTTGGGACTTGCGGCAGGGTGGAAAGTTTCACTCAGAAACCTGAGCATCTAGAAGTTTTAAAGACAATCAATATAATGACGGTGAAGTCTCCTGTAGTACTATCTAGCAATTACACTTTTCTCTTTACCAGCTGAGCCAATATTCAAATAATTTCTTATTATAGAATTTTTAATGCATAAGTTTGTAGGAAGAGATTTTAGAACACTGCAGCAAGTTCCAGTTGTTTTTTCTGTACTTTTATATAGCCTAATAACACAGGAAATTGTGCTTAATTCACTTCACTCAATGCTTCCATCCAAACAGCCAAAGAAAAGTGTTTCAGTACTGAAAAGTCGCTATTCCCCTGCTGTGCTTATCCTACAGTAACATCATGCCATGTTAAGCTGTACTGCATGGTAAAGGCCAAGTTTTCATTTTCAGTATCAACACACACTACACATATGTAGGGCCCATTAAAACCAACGTATGAAGACCAAGAGAACCTCACCTATGGTGTGGCCTCATTCCTTCATGGGGGTTTGCTTGTTTGTTGTTTGGGGGGCAATATCTTTTTTTTCTTTTGCAATTGCCAATTTTAGACACTGGTAGGCTACGGCTTCCATATCAGACTACTGAAAGGACTGCCACACCCTGAAAAGCGGAGCAGGAATTTGGTTTGTTTTTTTAATTGGGAACTATTTGTAGTACTCCTGGATGCTTACATAGTAACAGTAACTAAAAACTCTTGCCATCTTTGGCTGTCCAGGAGACTGCACCCCTTCTCCAGGAATGTGGATTCAAGCATAGTTATCCATGTATTCATCACCCCTAGGCTGAGTATCACCAAGCGCTACACCCCATGGATGAGGTGTTCCAGCTGAATCGACAGGCAGCCTGCCCTGCAAAGCGGCGCGTGGAGATTGCTCACCTGCGCCCGGCTGCCTGCTGGCCTGTTACCAGATTCTTTCCAAGATCTGGTGCTTGATTTCATGCTGATGAGTGGGAGTGGATCCGTTTCCCCATGAATTTCTGTGATCATGGCAGTTGAGAGATCATCGGTATGGGCCAAATCAGGGGAGGGAGGCTCATTTCCACAGCAGCTGACTTCAGCAACGAAGTACTTGTGGTGGTGTCTCAACCGCAAAACAATTATTAGTTCAGCAAAATTTCCTTCACGATAGCATTGTGATTATAGGAACGGTTTCAATGCCTACACAGAGAAAAATGGAAAGCGCCATCTCAGAGCACTATATTGAGTTTCAGTAGGCACTTGTATCGCATTACCATGTATTCTGAGCATGTATGCCTGCAAAATTTTTGTCTGAACAAAAAATGAAATTTAAGAAGTTGCACGGAAAGCTTATGAAAAATGTAACAAATGCTGCTTTACATGGAAGTAAGAGCAGGGAGGGGCCAAAAAAAAGGTGACAGATTTATTTTACGCAATTCTGTTGTTCGCCAGTTGGAAGGTAGTTAATACAACAGAGGTAAAATAAGTAAGTAGATAAATCAAGGCAGAGACCATCCCACGGTTTAGGTTCCCCGTGTCTTCCCTGTTCCAGCTACTCCTAATTTTCTGCTCTATTAAAGCAGCCACTTACTTCAGTAAACAGTACATGTATTAGTCAAGTCTTGTATTAAAAAATATTTTGCAGCCTTGATGCTAGATTTTTAATACTGGCTATTCATATACAGCTCTGCACATCAAGAATGCTACTGTACCATTGCAGAAAAATAACTACCTAAGGCCCAGGCTTTAGAAAGCAATCATTGTAGATCCTGTGCAATACAGCAAAAGCTCCAGTGCATCCGGACCAGGCAGAGGAAGAGAACATAACATTGTCCCTTTTCAAAAGTGGGGGTTTACTGATTTAAAAATAAAACAAGTAATGTACCTTACACAGTCATAGAAGGCCTCAGTAGACAGCTCAACTCAAACAAGTGATACTTAAGCAGATAATGCACAAAAAGAAAGCAAACATTAATGAAGAAGTGGATTCTTATTACTCCCATACATTATATATATACATGATGCAAGTTAGCCTAACTTAAGTCAGTGAATCTTCACACACAGGTTAGTGCTTACTTACCTAAACTGGTTTTAAATCAACTTCAATTAAGCTGCGACTTGTGCATACACTAGACTGTAGCTCAGCATGTACTTACTATCAAAAAGCCATAAGGAAACAAAAGAGAAATCTATGAACAGAGCTTGAAATGACTACTTGATAGTCATTAAAGAAAAATCTACCTGGAGAGCAGAAAGGATTAAGACATCTATTTTCATACAGCTGATTATTTTAACATGAATTTCAGGCTGCCCTGACCATGTTGCTGTCTTCTGGTTCTGTTGGCTTTTTAGTGTCTTTGTCGATGCCCTAAGTTTCCTATGTGAAATTAAAATCAGTCTCTCAACTCCAACCCTAAATGCAGCACATATTAAAAAAAAAAAAAAAAATCCATTTCCCTTTGTTACTTACAAAGCCATTCTGATTTCCCGCTTTCAGAACAGGCGTTTGTTAATGCAAATGCATCAGGTGTCACATTTTTTCCTTATGTTTCAGTCGACGATATTGCCAAAAGTACAAATTTCTATTTGTTCAAATTTATTTTGTACTTATACTACATGTGGCATACTGAATGTGCTAACTCTCAAAAATCACACTACAGTCTGAGTTGCACCCTCTGCTAAAAGAAATCTCACAGTACAAACACAGAATAATCTTCGAGACAATCTAAAGCAATTGAGATATCCGGATAAATGCCCTGGGAACTTTCTGAAAGGATACTTGCAGCTGTAAATGGAGTGAGGACAAGAAAAAATGGACAAATTGAAGCCCCAGAGGTTCAGACTGGATGTAAGAAAATACTTTCTCCCCATGGGAACAGTGCAGCAGTGCCAGAGAGGCTCTGCAGTCCTTATCTTTGATGGTTTTTTCCACTTGGTTTTCAAGACCAGAACTAAGCTGAATAAAGCCTTGAGCAACCTAGTCAGACCTCAAGCTGACCCTGCTTTGACCACAAGGTTGGACTACAGACCTTCCAAGATCCCTTCCAACCTCAATTGTCCTGTGAAAGCAATACAAAGTCTACAGAGCTCTTTTCTGATCTCTCATCTACACAAGTCTTAGGTGACAACATTTTCCAACCAGTACAGTTTGTAAGTTTACAGTGCCCTTACAAAGCTAGCATCGCTGGGGAGGGCCCTCAAAAGAGCTTGAACAGCTTATTAATTTGAATAGACTTCCACAGACTGCTCACTTCAATGTAGGCATGTTGATTCACTGCCAGTTTTGCCCAGGTGCTCAAACCCAAGCACCTGCATCAGCTTACTCACAGGGTGAGTAGCCACTGCCCAAGTTACTGTTTCTTCACCAGTGAAAACATCTCTAGAGGTGTGTGACAACGGGGGTTTTTTTTTTGCTTTGTTTTTACGGTAAGGGGGGAAGAGAACCTTCTCCCATATTAATTGGAAAGGAATCTTCAAGCATCTGCCTGTGTTTCTGGGAGAGCTGTGGGACAGCTCTGAAGGACTGCCAGATCTATTCGGTATCCTCATTCGCACAGTGGGCAGGTTGCCAGACTGAGTTAAAACAATACCTGAGGTCTAGTTTATATTCCCAGCTGGGCCAGCTAGCTGGGATTTAAAACACTCGTAAATTTGGGTGTGAGGGTGGTGTGCGTTGACAAGGGAATTAGGCCGTGGCTCTAAAGGACTCCTTCTGATGCAAAGTCAGCTCAAGCAGCTCCACTCTCCCCCTCACCCCATTCCCCTCGAGGTCTGAACAGACGCAGGCCGCGAGGGACGGGGGCAGGAACCTGAGGCTGCACTGCAGCTGGGGTGAGGGTGATGGACCCGGGGTGTCGGGAGTGGTGGCCCAGCGGCAGAGTGCCCCAGCTCCGCTGTCGGGGCAGGCAAGCTGCAGGTCCTGCTGGCGCCTCTGGGCTGGCAGGGCAGGCTGGCCTCCATTCACTCTTAAAAATCAGGCCCCTCTCTCAGCTGATCACCTGCTTTTCACCACTTACTCCACTCCTCTGCCTCCATGCCTCGCACACCAGTTGCCACGGTCTGTTTCCGCCCTGCTCCCACTTCCCTCTCCTCACTTTCAGAGGAAAGGGGAGATGGCAGCACCGTCACTTGTCAACAAAATCTCCTTCAAAAAAATAAAATGACAGTGACTCCCCCAAGCACAAAGCCCAAGAAAAAGTCCTAAGTCTCCCTGCTTGCGCATCTCCAGAGTTAGGTAACACCAGTGGGCCACCTCTTTCTAGAAGGACATACTGGGAGAGAGCATCTCTGGCCATTACGACGGCAGTACCTGGCACCACCAGCCAGCAGCTCCCAAGCTTTCCTTCTCCACTCCAGCCCTTCTCCACTCTCACACAGCAGACTGTCCTTCGCTGTGGCACCAAGGGTCTCTGTCTCTCAGAATCGACAATGGTTTGTAATACACCAACCTCAGGCACCCGTGTGAGTTCGGGTAGCACAACACGCCATCCTGCCAGGAACCTGGCCAGGCCAAATATTTTGTTACTAGCCCCTCTTACTTTTTGTAAGTTTAGGCTGCCCCAAAAGTGAGACTTCGCTGGTGGGGAGGAACCAAAACACACACAAAAAACCCCCGACAGTGTGCACTATTTAGCCCATCTCTGACAAATTCACTTCCAATAAGCAAGAAAGGTATGTTCAAATCAGTAAGCCACATTCATCAAAACGAGCAATGCTTATATAAATACTCTATTGTCTTGCTGTAGAAGTAATCATTCTTGAAAATGTAAACTGTCCACGTAAAATTTTTTCGTTAATTGAGACAAGTTAAGACAGCATGGAGTAAGATTTCATCCCAAGTTTTCACCATATCAAAATAAAACCAGAAGTACACTTAAAGAAAAATCTCAATTCTTAAACTTCAAAGAAAAATATCCCATCTAAAGCCTCCAAGGCTGGGTAAGGTTTTCTAATGCACTATGAGCAAGGAATAACAAGTAACCAAGTATAACTTAAAGAGTCTTGGGGAAAAAAAGAACATACCACCTGTATTTACTGTATGTAGGTACATGTTTCACAACATCCAGTTAAAAACTAACAAAACTATAGTAAAGTTAAAATGCTTACTCAACTGCTTAAATGCTGTATTAATATTAGTTAATTTTAAGTTTATATGGAAAATTAACTGGTTAATTAAAATATCTCAATGCAACATATGCTTATTTTGATAAAATTGGAGCACAGGAAAAAAATCAAACCCAGGAATGTTCCTCTTGTTCTCCTTAAAGACAGTCAGAAAATGACGTTGCCACTGAGACATGGAGAGATACAATATAGAGACAAAGTTTGACAAACTATTAATCCCAGTAGCCATAGATAATATCCCTAAGAAAGAAGAAGAAGAAAAAAAAAAAAAGAAAAAAGAACAGGTCTATGCCTTCTCCGCATAAAGGAAAAGAATTCTTTTTCTGTTGTTAAAGATTTGTTTCTCTGATACCTTATATTCTTTTCACTAAAGAACTTGCACAGAGGGAAGTTGTGTAACAGTCAAACATGTTCAGGACACATAAATCACAGAAATCTCCCCAATAAACAAAGATTACACCATCACAATCTCTGACCATGGATTTGTGAGGAATAAACTAGCCGCTTTTTCCAAGATTCAGTGGTACACTGCTGCTGTGCAGCAGAGAGGTTGTGAGTCCCCAAAACAGCGCACAAGGCGCACAGGCGTATTTTGAGGAATAGTGAATTGCCTGCTGGAGAACCAGCTCTGATTTTCTGGAGCTGATTCTCGTCAATTAATATTTACATATTACTTTTTATTTACGTATTTACCAGAAATACTTACTTTCTTCCAATGTCACAAAGCTCCTTCAAGCAAGAAAAATAGCCAGAGCAGAGAATAAAACTATCTATAAAATTGCTTTGTGTTTAATCCAATTCTTATTCTTATTCATGATCAGTAACAATTATTCTTACCAAACAGGGGAAAGACTTTCCAAAGCACATACCACAGCAGACTTGCAAATTAATTCAAGTATTTTGTAAAATTGTTTCTTCATTAAGTGGCAGCATTCCCCAAATATACAGTTTACTATAACATCTGGATCCTTTCATCATCCCATCACTCCCTTTGCTGTTCGTGAAATATCCTTATAACAGGAAAACATTTTCAAAACATGCTCTGGCCTGTTCAAGCCCAAAGCTCGCCACTGCAATTCAGCTATTTGAAATTTACACCACCTCTTGTTTCCACCATCAAATGTACCAGCATGTCCAGCTTAATTTAAAATTTCCCCAACACTCCTGCTTAGCATTCCCACTGCAACACAAATTACTGATGCCCTAAAAAAAATAAAAACACAAAGATACCTCAAACCCCATGACATTTGGCTTATTTTAAATATGCTCTCCTCAAAATCATCTCTCCGCTGGTCAACCATCAGTGGTTCTTACATTGCATAGTAGCTATGACCCCTACATTCGAGGTGGCACGATCAAAGGAGCCCTGGCCAGACTTGGAAAAACACTTCCACTGAGAATGGACACACTGCCTGTCAAAAGGTTATTCCCACTGCGTACAGGGAGCAGCTCATATTACTCCAGTGTAACATGAAAGTGCAGAATCTAGCCATAGTAATCCACATACATGTTTTTCTTTCCAAAAAGGGCATATGGGAGACACTGACTGGAACAGAACATCCGTATTATCATTTGAAGGGAGGGGATGGACAGGCAAGGGAAAGCTTCCCGGATCAATCCAGCTGTAGGAATCAGCCTCTTAAAAAAAAAAAAACTTTAAAAATTCTGCCTCTTACCATAGCAATTACTTCTCTTCAGTTGCTTTCCTCTCCTTCAGTTAAAAATTTATATATGCATCTAAATCTACATGTAGATAATCACACACATACACATGATCAGACTTTACACTCTGCGGAAGACAAAATAACTTTGGAGGCGTAAATCTTAATGTCAATGACAGGAAGGCTTTGGTGAACCATTACCATAAATCTGACAAACGCTAATTTGATGGGTGGCTGTATCTGTCTGCTGCAAGACCAGTCTAGACAGTCTATTGAGAAATCTTAAAACACAACTGTTTGTTCCCTGTAACACCATCTGGATATGGCAATAAGAGCCGACCCAGTGCCATTCACACATGGATCAAAGCACATGCTAATGCCATCATGAAGTCATACACATAAAAAATTCAATCTGAGAACTCTATGCAATTTTCCTAAGTCCTCAGTGAAGAAACCTCAGACTTAGCGCAACTCAAGCTAAGTGCATGAAGAGGGGGAGAGAGTAGAAAAAAAGAAGAGAATATTTAATGAGCTTGGCCTTCCCGAGGAATGTTAGGCCACCCATTGTATTGGAAAAGGCTCATGTCACACTTCAGTCATGGCACCCATCAGGGTGCCCCTTTACAAAAATTGATCTGGAGGTTTTTGTAATCACCTGTTTCAAACCGAAAGAGTGCCCAAAAATATGAGAAGGTTTCTGAGGTGTAAATCTTGCATTTTCTTATTTAAGACAGAGCTGGCAGAATTCGCAATATTGCAGACAATATTGAAAACCCCTCTCTCATTAAACTGCACCATGGCACTAGATCAAAGCACCAAGGGCCCCCTATTGAACTTCTCTAAATATTACAAACAGAAGAGCAAGTCTGGCTATGCAGAAACTAAAAGTAAAGCCAATTTTTTTTCTGCCTCCAAAAAACAAAACATGGCTTCCCATGATACAGCTTAAAAAGGTATAAAAAGCACTCTATAGCCATACTGCCAACTTTAAATTGACAAAGCTTCATCCACTCAAAAAAAAAAAAAAGATTACTGGGATTTTTATCTGCATAGCTCACTTCCAACAGTTTCTGGGGTTCTTTTTAAACTACTGCCCTTCAAGAGGTCTTGTAATTTTTATTCAATGTAATGCATTGTGTAACAAATTCAACAACCTGCACAAGACATTTAGCTTTGTCATAAAATCCACAATTTTTTTTTTCTGTGAAGCCTCCGCTAATACTAAGCTTCCAGCAACTATATTGTTCCCAGCCTTTTGACCATTAAGACTGTATTTCCCATTTAATTCTGTTTTCTTTTTATAATTTAAAAGTTTACAACAAGCAGTCTTTAGTCCTTCTGGAAAAGCTATAGTATGAAGCCAGTTTGCTGATACTGAAGATGTATCAAGACAGAAAGCAAAGGCAGGTTTTAACAACCATTTTGCTACAAGCTCCATCTTTAAAAATCGATGTCCTATCATTTAAGTCTTTTTCTCTAATCTTTTGAAAGCAATCTAAATATTCATATGGAGGTATTTCATACTGAAAACTTTTGGGCAAGACCACAATCCTAGCTCCTTAATTACTTTTCTTTGTAAATTAAAAAATGACAAGTGGCAAAATTTATTCCTGTCATCATGAGCAGTTCAATGCAAGTTAAATAACTACCAAAACTGCATTTTAAACTCTTATAGTCTGATGTCAGTAATTTCCTTATTCCCAAAAAACAGAACTAGCATGTTAACAAGAACGGACTGTCATAAAATACCACATCCCTAATATAATGTTTCATAAAATTACTGTAAAAAAATAAACTCCTTAGATCCTTTACAGAACCTGCAAAAATCCTGTAAATCTGCACACAAACACACAAAAATCACTGGAACCAAACTTCCAAACACAAATAATTTAATAAAACTCTCAGTCTAACTTGAAAAAATATATACTTGTAAGAGTCCCGTTATGAAGATACAACAGCTATACCGTGTTGCATCACTGAAATACAACTGTAAAAAAAAAGTACACTCTACAGTCCTCATGATCGTCTAATTCAGTACTTCTATGGAAATTTACAGTTGTCTTAAAATTTAAATATCTAAGTTCTGCATATGGTTTTTAATAAAAACTTCAGAAGAGAAGCAAGTTCAGACTGTCACGGAGATGAAATATTCTGAGGAACTTTCTACTAACATGCCACCAGAAGGGCCAATTGTAGTAACTTTTCTTTTTTAGTGATATAGATCAAATACAGTTACATCTTTTTTTTCCAGAAGATTAACATTCCAACAAAAAAAAAAAAGGGGGGGG
>NW_009199406.1:0-11720 GCF_000690835.1 Fulmarus glacialis | reverse complement strand
GGGGGGAAGAGGAGGGGATGGGGCAGAGAAAACTTATTTTTGCAATCAGATGACTCTTTCGGACAAAAAAAAGTGATCAAGTAGTCTTCCTGTTCAAAGTGTGCTCATGGATAAACAGAAAAAACCCTCCACAAAGATTTCCGGTACTAGAAAAGCCACCAGAGATTGGCCCTGACTTAAGACTCAAAAGACTGATAAACTATGAGTCATCAAGTTTTCAGACCGTAGAGATGTTTCAATATAGGGAAGTGGGAGATTTACTGGAATGAACTGTGCATCACAAACCAACAGTTGTTTCTGCAGAAAGCAAGTAATTCCCCTTGAAAGAAAAAAGTTAGGAGTGTACATATCGCAGTGGCTTCTCATTACATTTCCCATGGCATTATAGGGCATCATACTAGCATTGGGCTTTTTTATGTCTGAATCACGTACAAAACAGATAACCAAAGAATACATATGCACTTAGTATCTATTTATAAATAAACACCTATAACCTCCTGTCCCCTCCAAATTTCTACATGGATAATTGCCTTCAGAGAACTAACCTAATTCTAGGTCGAACAATATTTAACCTAACTATTAATGTTTCAGCAGCAGACATGCTGTGAAGGGCATGTTACGCAGGATTTTAAATTTCTGATCACGCCTCTTCAAGCACTGCAACAGGACAGCACTGCCATCTCCTGTTCACTGCCGCCGCAGAAGCCTTTCGCACACCTCCTCCAAAAACGCTCCTCTGGCTTAAAACCACCACCCCTCCTAAGCACCAGACAGGGCAGAATCAAAGACTGAACCTTGAGAAGCCAGTCTCAGGGAAGACACCTGCACTGGTAAACTGCGCTAGTAATTCCACATAACATAAACTAAAAGGCCATGTATTTTTTAATTAAATGCCTAAGAAGCACAGAAGGGCAGCGCAGGCAGCGCCGCAGCTGCTCCCCGGAGCGGCGCTGGAACTCGGGGTCAGCGGGCAGCTGTGCGGTGCCCTCTTCTTTCTGCCTTCCCACCAAGGCAGCTGTACCCACCGCGAACACTGACACAGCCCCTTTTCCATTTCTCAGTCCTTTTCAGAGTACAGACATAAATAAAGCTGTTTGTATCCTGAGGAGTTATCAATTTTCACACACACGCAAACATTACAAGGCTACACAAATTATATACCCAGCGTTGTAAGCGCAACAATCATTAATTTTTCAAATTCTAGTATAGCAAATTTATTTCTACCAAACGCTACAGACTCAAATCATACCTCCATTTGAAATAAAGCTTGCAGATGAACCACGCACTAGCTAATAAAAAGGTATTTCGTTCAGCTGCTTGAAAGAGTTGCCAGAGAGTTACTGACATGCCTAATTCATTTCAATCATGATCTTGATATGATGAAGAATTCAGTAAAAAAGAAACACGAGGACTTATTTGCGCCACTGACTCTCTCTGCGCCACTGAAAGTAAGTAAGTTCGTCTGGTAAGTTTTATGGATTATACTTGAGAATTCCACTCCAAAAGTGCTCTTCAAATTAACAACAAATTTAGATCTAGAAACTGGCATGCATAACTTAAAGAAAAAAGATGATGGATTTTGTTAATGGAACACATCTCACACAGTATAATCATAATGATGAAACTACAGATTAAGCTTCTGTAAATACACTGAAGAAAAATTGAACCACTCCATTATGAAAAACAAAAAAGTTATCACTGTTTTGCAGGGTACAAATAGCCATGTAATCACTTCAATCACAAGGCAAGTGCTGTGTAATTACAGTACATAGTTATTCATGTCTCACAGATTACATGGCAATAAAAGCAGGTTACCTGTTACCATATTTAGTAATTTGGAGTTGATGGTAACAGTTGGCAGATGTTGAAGATAACTTTAAAAAGGTGAGAATAATTGTGAAATCCGTAATTATAATATTGTGAAGTGACATACCCAGAGGGTTTTGGTTTGCTGTTGTCTTGTGGTGTTTCGGATTTTTCTTTTTGTTAGACAGATTCTATCAAAATGTGAATGACCTTTCAGAAACCACAGGTGCGGTCTAGCCCTAGAGATCTGCAGAAATGTTATAGGTATGGTGGTCCTGGAACTTCTTAAACAAAACAATCCATTATCAAAACATAACCAAGATACCAACATTTAATTTTGCATTGTTTCACAGAGCCAAAGACCACCTGAAGATTTTGCCCTCTAGCCTTATTCTATTTTTGCTGTGTAGCTTCTCTTTTGTATTTGTCTTTCAGTGATATCCTTAAGATTTAAAAAGCTCTCCCAAAAGATCTCTGCAGTCACTCTACCCCTCTTTCTTGTTAAAACAGTTCTTCAGAGATTGTTCAAATATACTTGCTCTGCAGAACACACAAAAGCAAGTTACAGCCTTCTCTCTATTTTCTATACCTGGTAGACAAAAAGAAATACAGACGAACTGGAAAGCTAAAAAGACTCAATTTTCATACAGTTCTGATCAGAAAGTGCTAACCACATTAATCATTCTCTCTCTCTCCAACAGATCTGGGAACAGATTTTAATCTGCAAGCTGCTAGACTATCAAATTCAACCTGGAGAAATCCATAGGGAACGCAAAGAAATTAACTTTCAGATGTCAGGTGTGATATATACAAATTATTACCTTTTTCTTACAAGCTACATTCCCTTTTTTACAAGTCACCAGTGAACGAGACAAAGGCAAACACTATCTGTAAAGAGCCACTTTTTAAATCTTGATTTTAGAACAGCAAAATTTGGGAACTGAAATCTAGATGATGCTTCTCTTGGTAGTTCCCCCTTTCTATATCTGAAGAAAGATGATCAGCTTTGCACCTACCCTAAGTCAACTACGAATCAGAAACATAAGAATGAATTACTTCTTTACAGCCCTTTACAGCCAGTAAAAGGAAACAAGCAAGACTCTTCTCATTCTAAAATGAACATCTAAGGTCACAGGTCTACTTCTTCTGTGTTTAGATTTAGGAGAAATAAATCCAACCTGTAGTAAAGAAATAGTTATCAACAGGATGCTCACATTGAAAATGAGTTAGGCTATTTCATTTTTCTTAAGCAAAAAATATTAAATCTTCTGTCTTCATTAACAGGGTATCAGTTGTCCCCTCAACACAAGACGATTTCTGACTGGTAATTATGTAAGTTGAGAAAGAACAGAAAGAGAAATGAATACCTAGAATTGTTAAACAAACAGTTTTTAAAGTGTACTCTTCTGCCGAAAAAAAAAAATTCCATTATTAGATGGAAATTGTAGGATTGCTGACAGTAACAAAGAAAAGCAAGAGCAGTTTAATACACACATCTCTCTGACAAAAAGCAAACAACATTCTTATGATGATGATGAAATAGTTTCCATTCCAACAGTAACTCAAGAAGATGTTAAACAGCAGCTATTAATTGGACACTTCTACATCAGCAAAGCTGGGTAACTTGGATACAAGCGTGCTGAAAGAGATCGCATAGGTACTGGCTGGACCGGTAATGCTTATTGTCATTAAGGTTTGAAAAACTAGAACTGGAAAAGTTCACAAGAACAGAAAGAAGTGCTGTGTCAATATTTACAAAAGACAAATTGGATGCCCTAAATAATTATAGACTTGTCAGCCTGAAGTAGATGTTGTGAAGAAAAATAATTTTTATGTAGTGAAATAGCTGATGAGAGATTTGATTATGAACAATTCAATTAAATTATACAATGAAAGCCAATCAACAGGTCTACAGACAATAGACTTACTGTTTTTAAACTGGGTTTAAAAAAGTATGTCTTTATGTAATATTCTTAGTCTTCTGGAATACACTCACTTTGGCACTGTAGGACTTTTTGCTTAATCCATTAGAACATCCAATATCAACAAAGCACTTTTAAAATTGTGTTAAGTTTGTTTGATTTATGGGCTCCAGGATATACCTGTAAACAAGGAGCTTTCACCAAGTGATGCATTTCCAGTGTGATCCCATGGGACCTGCCCATGCTGTCTGACATTTAACAGCACCTGTCCCAAAGAAGCCCAAGATCATCAACAACAAAGAATACTGATAAATAATGAAAAAGACAGCTTGCCAATACATTAGTAGGTGTCTAGTAGCACAGCAATATAATTCGTAATAGACACTCCTTCAACAAATCTACAGAAGATAATCCTGTTTCAAGCGACTGGATGTGCACTGGGTTTCTTGAAGAGAAGGTCACAGAAAGCATATCACAGGCCATGTTGACTATTATGAGCACAGGTAATGGTAGGTATAACAAGAAGCCCAGGGGTGTGCACATTTGCATCTAGAATAAAAAAAGACAACGGTATTTTCTGCCCTAGAAAATAATGCCTCTGAAAATGCTTTTGGGCATAGCTAAATTTTCATAGGGCATCTGTAAGGATCAGTCATAGTCTCAAAGGGCTGATATCTGCTTTGGAGATTAGGGAATTACCAAGTTGGAAGAGAAAGGTTTTATGATGTCTGTAGTTGACACAAGAATAATTCCCATTGCACTGCTGTTGTCTGTCCTGATGTCCCCAAAGAAGAGTGTTCAAATATGCAGAAAAAGAGAATCAGAGAGGTCAGGGAAAAGTCATTGGAGTGAGTGAAAGATTAGAAAAAATTCTCTGGTAATTCGGGGCTTGAGGAACTTGTAATATTTGCCTTGTAAAAAAAAAGAGCAAAGAAAATCTTCCTTAAAACATACAGAAGAGGATCAAAAATGCAATAGGCATTCATTAAAGGAGAGGCAGTTAAACACTAGAACATCTTGCCGAGACTCTAGTGGTTTTCTACTATTGTAAATATTCAAATCATAATTAGAAACTTAGATCCTCACCCCAAAAGGTGTTTTAGTTTAGAGGATATCTGTAGCCTTTATTATGAATAAATCAAAATCAAAACAATACCTTCTGGATTTACATCTATTCATTTATACTGGTTAACAACTGTGGCTTTACTAAAGCAGAGACAAGGCAGTGGATGTCCTCGAGAGGAGTATTTCTGTGCTTGGTTCCACAAGTGCCATCGCGTGCTGTTCAACATCTCACGGTGCTGGCCTGTATTATGCCTGTATTATGCTGAAGCATCCCAGACATGGAGATCAACTCACATTCAGAACAGAAGTAACTCTAACAGGGAGAATACAGAGTTCACTAAGTTACAAGTGATACAGGCTGAATTTGGCTTATTTCACTTATGGCAGTTCAGACAGAGCAAACAGCACAAAGTAAACACAATTCCCCATTTATAACAGAGCAGCCCAATCTTTTCTAGGCTGAGAGAGAAATACCTCCTTCAGGACACCGGTGCATGTCAGGCTAAGAGGAAAAGCAAGCATTTCCATGGAGGTGATGGGATCTCCTCTGGAAGAGAGCAGCAGAAAAAGCTTCCTGCTTACCTGGCCTAACACAGGGACTGCAAAACATGCAGAAGCAGAAATCACTTTTGCAAGAGGAAGAAGAAAAGAAAGGAGGCAGAGGGGGAACAGAAACCCCTCCTTGCTCCAGCCACGAAGCCAGCAGCAGGAGCTGGTTAAGGAAAGGCAGGAGACCTGCAGGTTTTTAAGTGAGATGGTTCCTACTCCTCTACCGTTTAGAAGCTACAGCATATTCCTTGTCCCTGCAGCTGAACACAAGCTCAGAAGCATTTTGCTCGTCCACTCGCATGTGCCAAATGGAGTAAGCCTGGAGGACAGAAAATGACTGCTTACCAAAAGATGGACCATATTGACTTCAGTGTACTTCATCTGGCTGTCCACCTCAGAAAGCTTTTTATAAACATTAAATTCTTGTTCCATGTTTCATGCATCACACCAAATTCCACAGAAAATGCATCCAGATTTCTGTGGAAGAAATACAGCTTTGCTTGCAAGCATCACTCCAGAGAACTTCATATCCAAGAGTTAAGATGTGCTGTTCACCTCTCTTACGTCAAATAGTACAAGGTTCTCCAGGCTAAGTTATGCTGCTGGTCACATGTATGCAGTCCCTATGATTTTAGTAGATGTGCCCAACTTTGACTGGGGTTCAGCAAACTGTTCTGGGAGTGCCGAGAAAGGAACAGAACCCCAGCAGTATTCTAGTCAGTGAAGCAAACAGAACCAGCTCCTAACACACAGGGAACAGACAGTTTGTCTTAAACAGTAATAGCTTTCATCTACTCCATTTTGAGAAGAGAAGTAATAAACTAAAAATTTTTCATTTAGATCAAAAAATAGTCTATGTGTGCATGCAAACAGGTCTGCAAAGTCTGCACTAACTCAGGAATTGAAATGGTGTGTATAGATGACCATTATCGGGTAGCAGTTTAGACAGCTTTTATTCAAACCAATGCAGTAGAGAAAATTCACCTTAAGTGCAATAAGCTTGAAAGGAAGGACAGTCACCAAACTGTCATTCAGAAGTAAGACAAGATCAGTTCCTGCTGTAACCACATTTCCTTTTCCCAGCTGGGAACTTATTATAGGGAAAACATTTCAGAGAAGAGCGTGTATACACACCCACATTGGAACAGATTACCAATTGTTAGGCTAGTGAAGGCAAGCGTATTTCTCTAAAGCAATCCCTTCTCCTCTCAGGAGATAAATCTTATGCAAACAATACTTGCTAGCAACGAAAACATAAGATGTCAACAGCTTCTAGTTTGTTATGCCATTTAATATCATGTTTGTACCAAGCACAGTGTGGGAATTAAAAAAAAAATACTGAAAAATGCGCAAAGTAATTTGTAATGTTATTCAGGTCAAACTCAGAACAGTTTAGTTAGAAAAGCCTGGAATGATTCTGAGCTAGAAGAGGCCTTTAAGAGTCTTGGAGATGTTCTCATGAGCCAAACAGGCATAAACAAGAGTGTCTTAAATATAAGATAAATCTGAGATTAAATTGAGCCAATGTGGATAAAAACAAAACAAAAAACGCAAAAACATACTCTACCTGGCATGAAGCTCTCAGCAAGCCACAACACAAATGTTGTCAGTCCTCTCCGTGTAGCAAAATGAAAAAGATGGGGCTAAATGGACAATTCAGTATTCTAAGAAAATTCCCCCCTGAAAATTCAGTTTACATTTAGTAACTTGCATATAAAAATTGTGTAAACCACACTTTTTCCATAGCAAAGCTTAAATATGTTACCTGAAGCAATTTATCATCAAGTTGAAATCAAGTTGTCATATTTGAGATAGCAGTTTGCAGATAGAAGACATATGCTCCTATCTTGCAGAGTTTTATTTCACTATTTAGGGATTATTTAGCACACATTAATGCCACAGAACATTCTTCAGTTCCCACGTGTAGCAAACAATTCCTATCTGGAGTATGGCATTTGTCACTTACTAATCTGAAAAGACCGAAACTAGTTCATGATCTGGAAAAACCCAAATAGTAATGCCTGGAAGTATGATAAAGGACATTCGAGAACAAAATTTGGCACACATTCCTTACAAAATTTGTGCCTTGATGACTGATGATACATGTCTCCTAGACACAACAGCCCAGTTCAAGACAAGGCTCCTCCTTTGAGCATGAAACCAAAATGAAAGAAAGAAAAGCTTATGAAAATTTCTCAGCAATTTATACTGAACCAGGTGGTGCAAAGTTGGCATTGGAATGCTGCCTTGGTTAACATCCTGATTTGGACCAGATGCCTCTAGGTCTAATATCAACAATGCATCAACTTCACATGAACAAGGAAAAAGCTTTTAACATGCAGGCAAGACTTATTTGGAAAATGCCAGAAGTACAAGAGCATTCACGGAAGCCTCATGAAGATTGACCCACTTTCATACAAGAGTAACAGTACAGTTTTAAGAGAATCTTCTGAATATTGAATATAATCTTATCAGGAAAGGCTTCTGTTGTTAGGAGTTATAGCAGTTAAATAACAGAAGTCAAATAAAGGTTATCAGAAAAACACAGGGCCAGGATGGATACAGAAGAGATTACTGAGTCAGCCAACAAGGTATGAAGGAACAGCAAGATCTGAAACATCACAAACCTGAGAAGCAAAACTAACACATTCCTTTTGCTAGCACTACAGCTTACATAAGCCATACAGGAATCATGTGAGCAGAAAAGTAACTCTATTAACAAAAGTGATCAGTTTTCTGGGCTTAAATCTTTAGATTAATTTAGCTCTAGCCACAAAACTTCACTGAGTTACAGGATTCCACCTTCGACATTTTACTTTACTTCTATTTCTGGGACAATAAGTGACTAAAAGGAGATAGGAAAACAGATGATAAAGCAACAGGTGATCTAGAAGGTACAAAGGAATAAGGCTTGTGGAAATGCAACTTGATGTTGGTAAGTAAAGTCTTGATTTCAGCAGCTGAATGAATTCTCTAAGGCCTCCAGAAAAGGTAATCTTACAATCTCTCAGAGTAAGTCTCAAGGCTTCACTATTCCCTTTCATAGAAACTGAAGGATTTGTGTTAATAAACATTTTTTCAGTACAATATTCATTAGGAACAGGACAAATATGAACAGAACACCCTTGATCACCTTCCTTTGTATTAACCGTCCTTTCACTATTTTCTACAAAAACCTGAGAACTAGCCTTACCATGTATTACCTTCCATAAATCCTGAAAACAGTACTAATCCAAACTTCAGTACCATGCTGCAAATAAGTTGAATGCAGGACTTAGAAGTGCTGCTACAAACACACATGCTCTGTTTGTTCATCAAATGATCTAACAGGTGCTGTATGGAGCATTTACAGTGAAAGTAAAGTTTATGACCTTTTCCTTCATGGAAAAAACAAGGGCATGCATGGAGTGGACACTTTTCACTCTATATTAATTCAAACGGATGCAGCAAAAGGTTTCATGAGACAGCTAACAGCTCACTGCTGTCAAAAAGGTAGGCTCACCCCTATCTGTGTCCCTTCCCAGCTGCGTATTCCTGCCCCTTACATGCCACCAGCCCTTGGTGCTAATCTGATCCCTCATATGAGACCATTCAGTTCACTGAACTGTCAGAAAACTAACATAAGGGTGAAAAAAATAAGCCAGTTTGCTAAACTGGCAGAAAACTGAACAGGTCCTGGAGAGTACAACCACCACATACACACACTTTATCCCCTATGCCAAACCAAGGGGAAAAGGGGGTCATAAAACTCGGAGCCAGGCTCCCCTTTCAGCAGCCAGCTGGTTCTGGAGGCTCAGCTGTCCCATGAAGCCTCATTCTAACCATTCCCTAATTTTACAGGTTTGATCATTTATCTAGAAAAGAATTTGAAATTATCATGTGACAGCTATGCATAAGATTATGAAATAGGTAGGTGTTTCAGTGAATCAACAAGTTCTTCAGCCTCTAGCTCAGAACTGCCCAGATACTTTTTCTAATTCTCATTCCCTCGAGTCTGAAAACTTACTCACTGTTGAACAATGAAGTGTTAACAAAAGAGTTTGTTTTTCATTTGCTTCCCTCCCCCTCCCCTCCCCTCCCAGGATAAAACCCATTCTCTTTCTCATTTGGAGCCACTGCTGGATTTCAGTGCTGGCCTAACTTGTTTGTTTGCATCCTGAGGTTTCCTCTAGGCTCTGTTTGTTCTCAAATAGATCTGGAATCTTTCTTCTCTGTAGTCCTTGGCACTCATCAGCACTACGTCTTCATAAGCTTTGCAATACAAGACCTAAGGTGAGACATTCAGAACCTGCCCCCCCAAGGACACAACTGTCTAACCAGAAGGGATTTACATTGGTTCTCTTTGCAAACCAGTCAAATCTATCTTCCTGGCATGTCTTTTTTCAGGAGTGCCTAATAGCTTAGTCAAGATAATGGAAATGGCAGAAAGGCAAACTGAGGAGGTAAAAGTGTCACAGCCAACTTCTCCTCGCCTCAAAAATCCTGCATCTATTTCAAAGAATTAGCTATGTAAAAACAACCCTGCCTTGAAAAGTCATAGTGACAACTTTGCTCTTTCTCTTCTGTAAATACTCTCGAATCAGAAAACAAAAGATGGATAAGGTTCCTTCTCCAAGGAAAATTGCACAATGATCCAGAGATGAAGTAGTTGTGAAAACAGTAAGAAGCATCAATTATTTCAGTAAACTACTTCAAAACAAAACAAAAAAAGAATAAAAAGGGGTTTTTTCCCCACACACAAAATATTAGACAGCAAAACCCCACTGTTATAAGATACTATAGAATCCAGTAACTGACAAGAATCAAAGAGGTTTGCACAGCAGCAAGCACACTCAGAGAGCTGCAATGCTAGGAAAAAAACAGACGGATTGTAAGAAAAACAAAATGTTTAAAATCAACATTTAACCATTAGGCATTGCATAAAATCCTCATACACATGCACATTATTCCACATGTTCATTTTGGGAGCTTTTTATGTTTTTACTGAATGTTGGAGACTATGTTCCCAGCTGGATCACAGGTACAAAGTATGACAGTTTTTATGTTCTTATCTCCCACACAAATGCTACAGGGAGTAAAAGCTCTACGATGTATGATTCACATGCCACAGGTGTTTTGCTTCTACAAAAATCAAATATAAAAAATCCAAACGCAACAAAACTAAGGCAAACCATACAGAGCCTAACAGCTGAACAGATCTGCAAGGCAACCACAAGCAAACAGACCACTGCGGACCCTCCCTAGCATTTGTCTTCCTCCCTTTTCTCCCCAGTTCAGGCAAAGGGGAATATTGCTGTGGGTTGTCACCCTCCTTGCAGAGCAGCAGCACTGCAGAAGGTGATTCTCTCTTGGCTTCTCACAGGACAAAAGGCTAGAAATGTTGTGTGCCACTGGTGGACAGGTTGCTCTCAGATGCCAGGCTGAGCTGCCCACACCCCCCAGACTTCCACTATGCAGAAACGGCCTAGTTTCCGTGAGGTGCTACACTGAACCATTTCACATGTCCAAGTGAACTGCTCTGAGCTACCTCTCACTTTCTGCAGCTTTCTGTTGACTGCCACCAGTGAGCTGCCCCTGGCCTCGCAGGCTCTCTGTACTCCTCTACACACAGCTTCTGGCCATCCTTTTTCTCCTTCACTTACAGGTGCTCTTGCTTCCAAGCTTTATTCCCCGCTCCCTCCAGCTTCCCGTAGCTCAGACCACACAGCCTCCCAGTAATTGCTCTAGATGCTCACAAGTCACTTGGCTATCAGGTTGCCCTGTATGGTACTGAAGGCAGAGTAACATTACGGAGAAAAACCCAACCAACCAAAACCCAAACAACCAAAAGCAGCCTTCTTTCCCCAATCCGCCCCAGCTTCAAAGTTCACCTTCCTTAACTTCTCCCAGTCTCCTCTCACACTTCTCCAAACACTAAAACGTCTTCGTCACACCCTCCCCACTGGCAGGGATCTAAAATCTGTTCATTACCAGTAGGAATGAGGGCTCCATGTCTTAAACTACAGCTTAAAATTAAGCTTGTCTGCAAGCAGTGTTGTGTTTTCATAACAACATGGCATGCCAGGTTTTCACTGAAACATGAATCCTCATCTAACTACAACTCTGAATGTTTTCCAGCAGCAGTACAGCTGCACCTGGGCTACAGACACACAATCCTATGTTTTACAGGTATAGAAAGTAGCCTCATGGTAGAGTAATAAACAGTGACAAATTTGAAAGCGCTGCCTTTCAAACGCTGCCTGACGGTGAACTGTGTTAATGAAGCAAAGAACAGAGGGGTCCTCCTCTCCGCGCTCTTCTGCCGGGCTGGTGCACCATTTCAGGGAGCGCGGCGGCAGGCAGGCAGCGTTGCGAGGCGCCCGCCGCCCCGCGAGGACC
>NW_009199405.1:0-1925 GCF_000690835.1 Fulmarus glacialis | reverse complement strand
CGAAAAAGCGCCAGACTGCGCCCGCCTCGGAGGCGGTGAAGAACGACGGGAGAACAGGACACGAAGCGAGCTGCCACCTTAAGAACTCTGCCTGGTCTTTCCCAGCACTGGCTAAAAACGAATTTCCATTTGGCCTTTGGACCGCACAAGCAGCGGGTCGCTTGTCACAGTACTCGCATCTGCTCAGCCAAAATCACCAGCATCATCCCTGCTGAGCTGTCTGACGATGGAGAATCGTCACACGTGCAAATCATTACAGTTCTCTGCAAGTTTCAGCAGCATAGAAGCCGACGCTGCTCTTCCACACAGAGAAGAAATGCACAAACACCACACGCCAGCCGAGCCTGCCTCCACCACCAAACCCGCGGGCCACATCCAGCGCACAGCAGAGCTCGTACCTGGGCTGCACCTGCTGACCTCCTGAAGGAACGTGCGCGTGTGGGAACCAAAAGGCAACCGCACCGTGAGCCGATCATCTTCTGAACATATCTGGATAGTCACATCAGAGCCTAAAGACATTGGGAGAAGAAGAGCTCTTCCGGTTACCGCTCACAAGCCTTCAGAAACCGAGCATTTTCTCCACTCTACAGCAGCTAGTGCATGCATGCGTGCAGACTTCAGCAACGAGTCTCCCCATGCCTTCTTATCATGGTCCTTTTCCACATTTTACATGAGAATGCCATTTAAAAATATAAAAATCAGCACTTATAATAATTTTTTTCTGCTCATTCAGTGGCAATAATCAATCTTCCAGTAGCAGTTTAAAACCATTTGGAAAAATCATTCCTGTGGTTGAACTGGAGTGACAATACTCATTAGCGTGAACTGAATCAAGGCAAACAGCACGCCGAGTTCCCCAACAGCAGCAAGAGGAGATCCCCCCAGTCAACAGTCCGATCACAAGAGCCCCCACTCCTGCCTCACTGAGTGTAGCTGGTGCAGGGCCTGTAACACAGGCATTAAAGCAACAACAGAACTCACCGACGACATGAAGGTCACTGTCAAGTACAACTGTAAAAGCAAAACAAAGTTCAGTTACAAAGCTAAGTAACAGGTTTGCAGACTGCGCTGGTACTTTGAGGCTAGCGAGCTCGGTAAGTTCCTCAAACCCCAAATACTCCTTGTACAAACGGAGACGGGCGGAACAAACCTGCCAGGGTGGGAGGCCATGGCTGGTGCTTGGTAGGACACAGGGCGCTCTGGACTGCAGAGCAATCAATCTAGCAGGGCCCTTCCAGCTATGCCACGTGATGCACAAGCATCACTAGGGATTACAAACTGAAGAAAAATGTGAAGGCTGAACAGATCCCAAATTTCAGCAAGTAGAACAATAAAATATGGACTGCAAACCCCTTCATCCCCTTCTTTGGAGGCGGCCACTAAGCCACCAACGCGTGTTAGTACCTTCTTCCACTGCAAACCCTTCTGTGATCGGGATAACTTTCTCCAGCCAGACATCCTCAGCTGTTATGGCCATCCGCCGGTGAGTGTATACATAGATCCTGCAAGCACGGAGCAGACACGGGGGTAATGCCTCCTCGATTCTGGCATCTCTGCAGATACGGGCAGACCCCATCCCATCCAGCAGCGCCTGCTAGTGCAGCCTCATGCAAACCCCAAAGCAACTTCTCAACCCTGTGCCCACCCGCCTGCTTACCCCACCACCTAAATAAGAAGGTATTTATGTTACTGGCAAAACACGCCAGAACAAAACCGTCGCGCCTGGGCTTTTCTCACTAACTACCCGCAATGTGCAGGAGGAGAAGCGCCAAGGCACAACGCCTTCAAATCACCACCCCACTGGCCTCCACCCCGGTAGAAAGTCTTTGGGATAGGAAGGAGTTTCCAAGGCCTGTAAGAGACCTGCAGAGCTCTCGGCTTTTCTGCAGATGTTCCCCCTACCAGGACCACCCTGCCCTCCCTCC
>NW_009199404.1:0-15790 GCF_000690835.1 Fulmarus glacialis | reverse complement strand
ATATACTGTTAATATTTTAGTAACATTTATATCAGTGTTAGAGTTCACACCCAGTTCACAGCAGCACAAATGTTATCCATGATGCAAGGTGACATGTCCCCTCCCCAGGGCTCTAGCAGTTGCACATGCTGCCCTTACGGTAAAACAGTGCCAACACATCTCAGACCAAAGCACAAGGAAAACCTCCTGAGGACACCTCGGATTTTCTAAGTCTTATCCTATATTCTTAGATAGAGCGACATGTCCTGTGCTACCCTAGTAGTATTAGACATTTTGGAGGGGAATAAACATGGATTCAATTCCTCTTCTGCCAATGGTCTGTCTCGTCCCAGGATGATGGTATCATTGCAAAGCCCAACCTGTGGAGCACACCAGGGTACATGCAGAACTCCAAAAAAATGATGTAAAAACCTTTCATTCGAGGCTAGATAGGAAAATGTACAGAGGAGATGATGGCAGCTCATGCTAAATGTTTTTTTAAGGTATCTTTCTAAATACTATCTTCCTCTTTCTACTAAACAGCATAAAAAGTTTTGTTCATCAGTTATATGTTTTGAGAAGTAATGAGAAGATTTAGAGAGTAGACACCAGGCACTATCTCCCAATGCAAGAAAATTTGAAATATTGTACACAAAATGAATGTATCAAAACTTCGTTTATTATCAACTAATTCAAGGAGAGCAGACCACAATTAAAATTATATTTTTATATGCCACTTATCTTCTATGTGATTACCTCTTGATTATTTGGATCAGTTAATCCTGGTGTACCATTTGGTTGTAATAAGCTTCATAGCATTTTTTCAATTAAGAAAAATAATCACTTCTGGTCCTTAATTTTAAATGCTATCTCTCAACAAATATCTCATCTATCTTACTCAGAACTAATATGTCACACAATTTTGGATTCATAGAAATATCGATTCTGAGTCTGTTATCATTTCCTAGTTGAATGCTTAGTTCAGAGAAATCAGAGTAAATATCAGCACTTACAGTGAAGTTTCTTTCAAAATCCTCCCCACAGCTTTCTAAGTTTTTCTTTTTTTTTTTTTTTTTAACGTACAACAAACGGATTACTTCTCACAGCAGATTGAGTTTAGCTTAGGTGAATACGTTAGAGTTGTATTCCGTTTCCTATTTTCATCAAACCCTTTTTTTTAGTTCTTTTTCCCGGCCACAATTTTAGCATCATTTGCTGATATTCAGTTCAAGATCAAGCAGACAATCTAATCTGGAATAAACTGGGCAGAATATCACTTAGGTAAAAATAACACATTCAACTGTCTTAAATTTTATTCCTATATAACACTGGTGTTAAAGTTTGGACTGTGTCATTGATGAAATTTTTAACCTGTTGTTAGAAGGAATGGGTAGTTTTCATAAGAGAAGAGGCAAACTGGCATATATGGTAGGTGATAATGATGGGAAGGGAGTTATGGAGGCAGGTTTAGGTTTACAGTTTTAGGGTTGAGTATCCACACAGTATTTACAGAGGTCACAATGCACCTCGTTTCCATTTATGTCAGTGGCAGATGGCAGATACGTAAGAGTTAACCTCTTAAACCCACACCTATGAAGCTATGATGATATTTGGTGCATCTTCACATCTAACATTTAGCTGCCTGGCTTGGGAGGCTCTCTGCGTATGTCTGCTGTGTTGCCCTTTTCTGCTGACCACTTCAGTGCCCCTCTCTCAAGCTGAGTCTCACTGGCCCCTTACAGGGATGACGCCATGAGCCCCACGTGTGAGGCAGTGAGATGCTCCTGGGTCTCACTGCCTGGTATAGGCTGGGGTATAGGCGTCCATGGGGAATGATTCTTGGCTTATCTCTATATTGAAACTTGACCACTGCCAAGCTAGAAATGCAAAACTCCTAAGTTCAAACTACTTGTTGGTTTCTCATTAGAGGAATATCGGCTTCAAGCGCGACAGCATTTACTTTTGTTTAGTGCCTGTTTAGGTTATTTAAAACGTGTGAATATTCTATTAACACGGTAGTTCCGAGTCATTAATGACTCAGTGTACTTAAAGGCTGGTGGCAAAGCTCAAGGTGATAATTCAAGGAGGACATTAACACACTGGAAAAAAGGCCAACACTGTGTGAAACACATTGTAATTCCAAATTTTCTACAAGATAGAGATTACATTTATAAAAAATATTTTTACTCCTCTCCTAATATTTTTTGTTTATTATTTAATAGTAGAATTAATTGACCAATTTAAAAGCTTTTTTAGTAGCCAGCATATTGCATTCAGCTGCATGTGTTGTGCACAAATATTCTTTATTTGTCGTCTTTTTTTTTCCCCAGTAGGAAAACTAACTTTTCGTCACATGTGGGATCTATCATTATGAAACATTTTTTAATAAATAGTAGAGCAAATTCTGGTCTTGCAATGCTATAAATAAGAGGTAACTTTACTGAATTCAGTAGCTACATTGGTGCAATATGTCACAGAAAAGTATGACTTCAGGACTCCTGGTGTTCTGGCCAGAAATCCTGTTCAGCAGGACTGATTTATAGCATTTGAGGTTCGACTCTGTATTTAATCAGCCACATTACCACAAGGAAAAAGTAAAAGCAAAATGTCAGCCAACAAGTATAAAGGTAACTAACTACCTCCAATTCATATAGTTCTCTGAAGAACTCTCAAAACAGAGGAAGTTTCAGTGTTACTTACTGCAGCAGTATAGTGTAGAAATACCCCAGCTGCTAAATGAGTGAGCTGGAAAAAAATGCACTACAATAGCACATTTTAGCTGTATGGCACGTGTGGATCAGACCACCCTGATAACTGGTGTAGGCATTGTTCTCTCAGACTCCTGCCACGAAAGCAAGATCCACCAAGATTTGGAGGTGAGGTGGTAGAAAGCTGATGCTCATGTTTCTTCTCCTGATCTTAGCCCATGTCATTAAAACATTACAGATAAGGAAGCTGAGAACCAAGTGTGTTCTAAACAGTTTGGAAAGAAGATATTTGGCCACATTCAGGCTTCGATGTTAACATAAGTGATTTTTAATGAACCGTAAATGATATTTTTAATTTGCATCTTTTAATTACACTCAGTGAAGTTCCTCTGTGAATTCGTGATGGGGGGGAGGAGAGGCAGAGGGCTATCTTTTATTGATTGAAGTGCTGTGTTTGCTCCTCATGCTGAGTAGAAGCCCATCAGAAACAGCCTGGCCAGAAAAGATGACTGTGATTGCTTCCTCTGGCTGCGTGTATAACACAGACTCTCTTCTCATTACAATTGAAATAGTAACATGCTTCAGTTTTGGTCTGACTTCATCTAGCTTTAACTTTCATCTAGAGGAGTTTGGTATTCCTTTGCCTGCTTCATCTAAAGACCTTGATGATCACATTTCTATTCACTTCATAGAACCACAGAATCACCAAATAGCTGAGGCTGGAAGGTGCCTGTGAAGATCATCCGGTCCAAACCCACTGCTCAAAGGAAGGTCACCTACAGTAGGTTGCTCAGGACCATGTTCGGTTGGGTCTACCTCTAGGAATGGAGATTACACAATCTACTCCAGTGTTGACAACCCTTACAGTAAAATAAATTGTTTTATTGTGTTTAAATGGATTTTCCTGTTTTGATTTGTGCCCATTTACCTCTTGTCACTGGATACCACTGAGAAAAGTCTGGCTCTGCCCTGTTTACTCCCCCCATCAGGTATTTACACACATCAACAAGATCCCCCTGAGCCTTCTCCTCTTCAGGTCAAACAGTCCCATATCTCTCAGCCTTTCCTCACAGGAGAGATGCTCCTGTTCCTTAAACATCTTAGTGGCCCTTTGTTGGACTCCCTCTTCTTGCACCAAGGAGCCCAGAACTCCAGTTCTGGCACAGTACTTCAGGTGTGGCCTCACCAGTGCTGAATAAAGGGGAAGGATCACCCCGCTCAACTTGCTGGGAACTCTCTTCCCAATGCAGCTCAGGAGGCTGTTGGCCGCCTTTGCCACAAAAGCGCGTTGCTGGCTCATGGTTAACTTGTCCACCAGGATGCCCAGGTCCTTTTCTGAAAGCTGCTTTCCAGCTGGTCAGGCCCCAGCTTGTGCTGGTGCCTGGGGTTATTCCTTCCCAGGCGCAGGGCTCTGCATTTCCCATTGATGAACTTGATTTGGTTCCTCTCGACCCATTTCTGGAGCCCATTGAGGTCCCTCTAAATGGCAGCACAGCCATGGATACTTACTGTTAACTGGACTTCTTTCCAATCAATCCGACTCAAAGTAATTTTGCCTGGTCACTATTCACTATACATTCCCTCAGGCTTTGCTATTTCGGAACTTCAGTAAGAGGATTCTATATTTGTTTATTTGTTTTGTGGATCACCAGTGAAAATACTGAGCCACACAGAGAAAGGTTTCAGGAAATATGGAGAATAGAGAGTTTTAAGATGTGTGATAAGTCATATGGGCAGTTGTTTTATTTTTTTTCCTTTCCTCTCAAACACAGTTTGTGAGAGAGGGCCGTTTTAACTTCTGGATGGGCAGAGATTAAAAAAGGGAAAAGAAATAATGGTAATATGATTGTTGCTGGTTTTTTCCCCTGCCAGCATAATCTACATCCTCCTGCCTTCCCGATCTTTGCCTCCATCTTAATCCCCAGCAGTGAAAGGTAAAGATGAACCAACATCACTTTGCTGTCGTTGCATCTTCGAAGATCTGATTGTTCAGTTCTGGGAAACAGCGTTGCACGCACATGCTGGATGGACAATTTGAAACTGCAGTTACATTATTCTGGTACTGTTTTTAAATAGCTGGCATTGTCTCAGTTATGAGGTGATCTGGATATAACACTTAAATAATTTCATTTTTCTTTATGGCTTCTGTCAACTTCTTTTCTCATTAGCTCTAGTTACTTTATGCTGCATTTTCCTCCCTGAGGCAATTCTCCCTTGTCTCTGGAGAGCATATGGGAATGGGCAGAAAGGATTTACACATGGTACAAGACTGTTTCCTCTTTGAATGATGTGTTCTTTTTTTTCCAGGGTGTATTTGGTAGGCATGCCAAATTAAGTTCTTCTCACAATACTTAGGAAGTTTCCCTTGGGTGCTAGAACATTATATTCAGTAATTTTTCCTTATATTTAGGATCAAAGCACAGTATATAAAGTTCAGAAAGGTATATAAAGTATATAAAGTTTAGAAAGGGTACTCAAGGTCACTTCAATTGACAAGTTAGCTGTTCTCACATTTTATTTGACTGTGCAGAGTAGAACTCTAAAATGTAGTGCTTAGAATAGATAAATCCTTCTCAGGTTTCCCTAAAACCTTACTTAATAAAAGTTCCTTTAAAACAGGGACATCAGCCCACAGAAAACTACTGTCTACATATCTTTTATGAGTATGTGTGACCAGTTTTCTATTACTTCCAAAATACATTGTTTTACGTGTGTATAAGTCTGTCTGTGTGGTTTTTTATATATGCATATGTATTTGTATACATATGTGTATATACAAATAGAACCTACTTGGCTTCTCAGATGTCACATTTTAGTATTTAAAGTGTTTTTAGTTGATGTGGGTGATCATGGAATAGATGCTGGTCATTAATACTACTAGACCCTGAGAGGTTTTTTATTGTCCTTTGTATGGCTTGTATGTTCAAGCTCTGGCTTGAACTTTTCACAGTTGCTTTTGCTTTGTGCAAAGTGTCTTAACTTAAAATTCAGCTAATTAATCTATCACCTTTCTATATTTCTTTATTATGCTTTACATCACTGTCAACCAAGATACTGCATCATGACCTGTTAAAGGCACCTGAAATCTAAGATCAAAGAACCATCTTTTCCATCTCCATGTGATGGTCCTAACCACTACTCATCACTCATGCCCATCCTCCTTTCTTTCAGCAGCCCAAAGATTTTTGAGTTCCTTGCCACACGCTGATACAACTGCAAGTACAGTGATAAAAAGATCTGCCCCAAATCTGGTCTACAGCTTGGGGATTAAGATACCCCTCAGAAAGATATGCTTCATCCTTTTCTGGCTAAGACGGAAGAATAATGTATTAAACAGGTTAGATATAGGAGGAGTAGGGCTATTAGCATGTTCACTTCCAGCATCCACATTTTAAAGGAAAAGAGCAAGCTTTGCCCAGATCATTATGAGGAAGAACAGATTAGCCTACTTACTGAAGAAGATTGAAGTATGTGAATCCGAAAAGGGCTCTTCTTTCAGCCCAGAATAAGATGACTTAAAGGCACTATAAATCATTCTATTTATGATATTCATAGCTTTGACACAAACGGGCAATACAGTTGAATGACAGACATTTCCCCCTCTGATTAATTCACTGGCCAGTTTACTGATTCAAAGGCAAACTTAGTGCATTCAAACAATTTCAGGCTCTTCCTATCAAATAATTTGTTACAGTGGCTGCACTGATTCTAAATACAGCTTCTTTTATTTTTCATATATACATATACAGTTACTAGCTAGGCAGCTGGGCAATATAACTTTTTTAATAACATATCCTTGAAAGTGCTGAGTATTTTGAGTTTCAGCAGTTTAACTGGGAGGGACATTTTGCATTGCATAGGACTGGGCTCTACACAGCACAAACGACAGTAGAAATGTGACTTGCAGATTTTGAGCCAACGCAGTTGAAGTCAAGGAGTGAGCCCCTGACTCAGCTCTGCTGTCAGCTTCAGAGCAGTCAAGGAATCACCAAAGGGTGATTCAAAGGGAGTACAAGCTGGATGCCTCTGTGGAAAGTTGTTACAGTGGAAACTGCCTCTGGGGTGAGATGGGTTACTTGTTTAGGGATTTGTTTTTGACTCAGGAGGTAAGCCAGATCCGCAGGTCCTCTGGTACTCCTCAGCTGAATTTCAGGTGGCAGTGCATTTTTTGCACTTTTTGTGATGTGGGTGTAAGCACTGTGAAACTGCCTGCTGGTATGGTCCCGAGCTGTAGCGGGGCTGAGAGGTCCTGTCACAGCTTTTTTTCACATCTGTGCTCACTGAAGCTGCCAGAAGTTTGTACCATACAAACGCTTGTCCGTGGCACTGCCCACGTAGTTATTATCCTGTATTCACCGCTGATCAGTGTGATCCGCCTAAGTTACACAAGGCTAAACCCTGATGATGTGCACAGTGTATTGCTTTAAAAACACGGTGTCTTGAGTGTTTAGCAGTGTAAACTGGAGTTATTGCTGTGCCATATGGGGATGTGTAGCACTCTCTTCTCTACTTAGCAGATAGTGCCAGGAGCACATCTGTATGGTCTCGTCGTCAGTGGGCGCTGTCGGTTCTGTTTCTTTACACCTTTTTGAGCACCACTAGCTTCTGTGCTTATTTTTCAGTTTAGATTGAGTATAAGAAGTTCACTGGAGATTTTCCAGTTTCTAATTACTTGAGTTAATTGGAAGAATTTTAGATTTGTCTTAGGTAGCATTTTCTTACCATGGATAATAGCTTTGCTTTTTCCATCAAAGTTTAAAAAAATCTAGCACAAGACACAAACAAGTCTCTGAGCTGTGACTACCTCCTGTTTATAGTTATCAACAAAATAGAGAAAATCACAGATTGCCTATTTTCTGCAGTGTTACTAAAGGAACAGCACAATTTTTTAAAGAACATAAAGGTCACCGAAATTTAAAGAAAAAAAATAGATAAGGCTCCAAAATTAGGCATCTCCATGACAGCTTTTAACTCAAAAATAATTTTAACATATACACTTTGTATTGTTGTTGTGAGATTTTTCACAAACGAGCAGTGCTTAAAATGTTTTCCCAAAACTATTCTAAAGTGGCTGCAGAGGTCTGTGGTAACTTCTTTTGTATTTTCTGGGTGATGAATAAAAAAGTGAAAAAAATGACATCTCCTCTGTTTTTACTGATTTGCAAAACTCTTTATATTCTTATTTGGCTGCATGTCTACTGTACAGTAAACATTCCTGATACGTTTGTTGCTTTGCACATCTTTTCCTCCTTATAATTAAACTAATTGGACAATTAATCAATGTCACCTGTAGCCCTGAATGGCAACTGACATTAATGAAGGAGGTTGTTCACAGTCCAGGCTTGGCAGGGTGGGAAGAAAAGTCTATATTCTGCAGATGGAAAGCCAATTAAAACTGTGGAGTTAGGGTGGTACAGATTGGAATAGAAATGAGCTTTGTGAAAAATATCAATTCCTGGTTGTCTTTTGAAAGGTACAATGCCATCTGCAGCCTAGAAGTCACAGGAAAAACCACATCTTTTGTTGTTGGTTCACACACCATTGTAATTAGATTGCTGAGTCTATCAACCCTTTCCTAAATTTTAGAGAAATAGTCTCTCTGGTCAAAATATTAACAGTAGAGTAAAGCTTAAGAGTTGAAATGATTGTAGATCTGTGTTTCAACAGCTCCACTGCTGTGAGACGTTCTGTTTTTGGCAGTGAACATTATCAAGCTGTAATAACTGCTATTCTAGTTAATAAAACCTAAGTAAATCATATACAGCATATAAAGGGCAAGCTGCAGGGACCAATTTACCTCTGTTGGTGAAAATTACATCTCCTATGTCAGTAGGGTGCCATCCCTTAGGAGCAGGGGGTGAAGAATTCATTGTCAGGGAATAGAAAACACCAACTGTTTTCATCTATTGCCTCAGTGAGGATTTACAGGCGGCAGCAAAATATGAGAGTTGGGACATTCACCCCACCCCAGGTCCACTTGTTTTTCAATGCACCATTTCTTTTGCCTGTCTGCATTTTTCTGCTGTATTCTCTATAGTATATATATGTGGCCTGCCTCAAATGCTTCAGGCATCCACACCTTCGTCCCTGCTTTGCAAACAAGTACCTGACCTCATCTTACTTACCTGTTATCCCTGTCATTTGTCTCAACCTGTTCCTGGTGTGTGCAGTAACATTAAAAGAACTAAAAAGAGAGATTTTGTATCTATTAAGGGCTTCATACAAACATCCTTGTCTGTCCAAGGAAAGGGTTAACCCGGTGTTTCTGCAGAGAGCAGTCCATAGTCTTCGTCATCCGTAGGTGCAGAGTCTGTGTAATCTGACATGCTACTGCATTTGTGACATTTAATTTGCTGTTTATACTAGATCATGCAGAAAGGGTCTGTGTAACCCGCATTTGAGCCAAGACCCCGAGTTTGTCTGTGAATTTATTCTAGCGTCTGAAGTATCCTTTAAGAGGAGTGTTCTTTAAGATGTGTGAAAACTGAAATACAAAAAAGAAAGGCAGAAGACCATGCAGCTAAAATAATATAATTTTCTTTGTTAGCCTGAAGTAAATTTAAATTAAGAAGGATTAGTAAAATACATAAAATTAGGCCAGAGAGTGAAAATGAAGCAGGCTATGCCAGTTCAACACTGAGCAGAGCTTCCCAGAGTTATGAAAGATGGATCCTTTTTCTTCCTGGTAATCCTTGTTATAGATAGCACTGAGCCATTAGGCACAAAATGCATAATTACCTTACTGTGTATACTCATGGGTAATGAAGGGACTACAGATCAGAAGTCGCTTTCTCTGCAGGTGAAAACTGACAGATTCCTCCTGGCTTCAGAGCATTTTTACGGGTTTCTATTTCCTGACAGTCCAGCTACTACAATTTCCTATCCATGAGAGTTAAACCGAACCCAGGCAAAATAAAGGATGTCTTTTAAGTTGCTGCTAAGTTACAGAGGAAAAAGAATATGATAGTACAGAAGTGAGAAGCTTGAATAAGAGGGTGATGGGAGTCAGATGTATATGTGTGATGAGGCTTAACACTGCAGGCTATGTCTGTACTATGGGACCCGGGAGCATCTCATGGCTTCTAGGGCCAAGCTCCCAGCCTAGGAGCCTCCTGACTGCATCCTGGGGCAAACCTTGAGTGTGTGTTTTTGCTTACAGGCATGTTGGGGCAAGAAGGAAAGCAGCCCCTGGGAAGTCCAGCAGGCAGTTGGACTTGGCCAGCTGGGAAGGCAATAGCAGGTACAGCCTGGCAGATTTGGCATAAGCTCCTCACCAAAACACCACTGTGTCCTATAAGGAGGTTTTAATAGAATCCATGGTCTGGAGTCAGGCATCTCTGTATCCCTCCTGTTACATACCAGGAGCTGGGCACCTCAGACTGGCACCAAAAATGTAACAAAAGCATTTGACCTGGGAAATAAGTACTGAGGGGTTGCAGGATACACTGTGAGGATTAAGTTTTATAGCTCCCAGATCTTTGCTTAAAATTCACAAATGTGAACTACTTACTGGAGGTAGGCAGGAACTCACACAAAGGAGGAATGTAAGGAATTAAAGAAGTGGGAGAAGATTTGCACTCTCATTCTGAGTAGGAGTTTCAATGCAGATGTCTGACTTTGCCAGAGACTACACCAAAGATTCCTTTACAGGGCATTTCAGAGAGGTGGACAGAGTGCAGTTGAATTTATTTCTCCTTGACTCAGCTACTTAAGTATTAAATGAGACAGCAAGTGGGTGGTGATACCGAGCGTGGTGATTAGGGTACTGAACACTCTCCCTGGGGGCAACCCTGCTGCAATATATATGTAAGCGTCTGGTACAAACTGCAATGTTCTGGCAGCCTTTCTGTGGCTGTGGAAAAGTCAATTAACAGTTTTGAAATTATAAATTGGGATTAGATGCCTAAATGGAAGGTAGATGCCGAGGCTATTTTTTGCATCTAGAGTTTGGATACAACTTTTGACCTATGCCGTAGGTAATTATCTAAAAATACGTTAAGAAATATGAGCACTTGCACCTTTTATTTAGGAAATGTAACAAAAAAGTGAAGTTACAATAGGAAAAGGTACATTAAAAGGAGAAAAACATGAGAGGCAAAGCAAAGTGATATTCTCACCGTAAGTCAAGTTTCATCTGATCTTGTACTGTGCATCACAAAGGACAGTTAATGTCTTTGGCCCAATTCTTTGCCTTGAGGGAATGCCAGAAAGCTATTTGTACTGGCATAAGGGAATCAAAAATCTTAATACAAATAGTTCACTATTTGGAGTCACTCCAAAGCATAAGTTTATTTCTATTATACGTGGGTTTTGATAAATTCTGAGCTTGGAGTTCAGATGCCCACTAAGCAAAACAAATTGCTTCCTGGGTCTTGAAAGCATATTATAGCAGTTATTGTAAAACAGTTCATATCATACACATTCTCAACAACGCTCTGACTATTTGAGACTAAATTCTTTGTGTAACAGTTGCAGTACTATTCAGCTCCAGGAGCAGAAATGTAAATTTAGTCCTAGCCCTTGAATTTTAGCTTCTTTGCCAAAGGTGCCATGTACTGTACTTTCAGCTTCACTACAAAATAGTCAAGGGGGAAAAACATACACTGAAATGTGAATAAATATAGAAAGTGACTGGTAGAAACCATTTTTTTAGATTACAGTTGAAGCATGTATTTTCCTTGATTCACATTATATTTATACTACAACAACTTCTACTGTTCTTGTTACTTTATAAATCTGTGATAAGAGACAGAGTGCTACAGAGACCTTACAAACCAAACTTTATCATTGACACTAGACCTCTCCCTAAGCATAGCAACATGAAAATTAATGGAGTTCCCTCTTGAAGATGGATCTGCAGGATGAAGTTTAAATCAAGACCATGCTTAACAAGTGAATAACTAGTAAGCATAGAAAGAAGAGAAGGGTGTCAGAGAAGGGATCATACAGTCACACAGACAACAGCTACCTCATTATAGTTAAATTTTTTAGGTCTGATAAATGTAAATATGGATCAATGCTCTTAGAAATGAGTTATAGTATGCATGAGATTTCTTACAGCATCTGAGCACTTACCTAGCCATCTAGCAGGGTTTAACTTAGCAAGTTTCCCCCTTCCCTTGTCTTCTAGTTTTGCATTGGGCCCTAGGTTTCTTGGATGGTATTGTGTTCAGTTTAGTCTCACGCAGGATTACATTGTACCAAGCAACACAGAGGAATAATGGAAATGTATCAGTACATGGCAGGAGTTTGGTATATTCCATCTCACATCTTTGACTAATGCATGTGAGGAGATGAGTCGAGGGTGGAAATAGGGAAGAAAAGGAGGATGAGGAAATATTCTGCTAATTCAAGTCAGTTCTAAGTAACAGTTGAAAAATATATTAATTTGATTTAAAACTAATTTAAATACTGCAAAACATCTGAAAATTTAGTCATTTTATTATAAAGCCATTTTACAGATCTTTATAAATAAAGTGCAAGCCAGTTCAGCTGTCTCAGAAGCACACCAGTATAAATTTTCATCTTGAAAGCCCATCATTTGTTTGTAAATGTGTAGTTTTGTCTTAGTCAGTTTTGATCTTTGACAGTACTTTACAGCTTGATTTCCTTAATAGCATCTTTTGAGAAAATTTGTCAAAAGCTTTTAGAACATCCTACTAAAATATATTAATTGTTTGTCCTTCATCCTCTACGCTGTTGTCACACTCACAAATTCTAAAAGGACAGTGAAGCACAAGCCTTTCTTCTTCCTCATGGAAGCCACTGTAATTGTATGTTTAATTTTTACTCCTCGAGGTATTCCTTAAGTATATGTTTTACTGTCATTTCACACAGCTTTCACCCTGGAACTGAAGCTAGGTTATGGGAATAGCAAATGCCAAACATAACTGTTGTAGCTATATTAAAGCTGGGCAAAACATTTGATGAGTTCCAGACATTGTATAGAGCAGTTGACTCCGAGACATTATATATTCTTGCCAGCAGCTCATCTATTCCATTCTTAAATTTCTTCAGAACTCTTAATTTAAGATTTTCCAGTCCTAGTGACTAGTCGGCATTTAATTTTCCAATTTGTTCCAGCACCTCCTCTTTTGATACTCAATTTCAGACAGTTCTTTTTATTTTGTGAAAATACAGGACTGTCATTGCCACACACTTGTATGTACGGTGACAAAAAACCTAAAGAACCAAAGGGGTGGCAGGGAGGATGGGTTTTTTTCTCCTCCTGCTTCATTGGGTAGCTGATTTGATTTTATTTTGCTCAGTGAATGCTACTTTTTAGGTCTGTGCTTAGAAAACAGCAGCTTTCTAAATCCTTTTTTTCAAGATTAAATTAGCTATTTTTGCCTCATTTCAAATCATTTTGTATGTATGGGCAACCAAAAATTTTTTTAGGGAATTAATTTATGAACAACAGCAGCTGGTACCAGAAACAACTTCCATCAGTTTATTCATCCAATAGACATAGTTTGGCATAAATAATGGAGATACATACCTCTAGAGAGGACTGTTAACACCTTCAGGAAGTGTCGCCACACTGCTCCAATTAGTTATGTACAATTAACATTTTCCTTTGAGGGTCTTAATTTACCCTTTATTTAATACAGTTAAAATATTACAAAGTTATACCAGGCCCAAATGACAAGATATGTAGAAGTATCAATTCTTGGAAACAGATTGTAGCATTTAATCAGTGTTGATACTAATGCTAGCGATATCCGTGATTTGTTAAGGGTTTTCTAGTTGAATGTATTTTCATTATCATAATTCGATGCACAAGAGTTAGAGCCCAGATAATTACAAGAGCAGGGGATAAAATATAAAAAGTGACATTTCCTCTGACAAGCAAATATTAAATAAAAATAAAGCAGAGGTTTTCTTTTGAAATTTAATTCTGTTACAAAAGGAAAAGAATAAGAAAAACTAATGAACCAGGTCACCCTCACTATCTTTACTTACGGCTCTTTGAATGTATAGGTTTTATAACTAAAGTCAGAAAACATTCCACTCTAAATCTACTCTATATTAAATCAGCAGCCTGGTCTGGATTGTCATGTTATGAATGAATCATTTCAAGAGGATAGTTTAGAATAGAAAGGAAATTAAAAAGGAAGAAAGAGTTACTTTCTTTACCCCTTTAGGGATACTGTTGAATATATTATTTTTCTTCTCTGTCTGAGATGGTCAGGTTCTGCATTGACAGGGATCAAAGACACCATATACCAAAGGAGGAGAGATCAGTGAGGTATTTAGCCTAGAAAATTCCATTTGTCATAATTCTCAGACTATTTTTTTGATCCAAGAAGTTATAGAATTCAATCTGCAATGACCCTTACAGGGTCCTAAAAAAACCCCTTTCAAACCCTCTGTGGTTCGAAGCATGACTATAACAGTGGGACAACAACCGTGTCACTTGTTAATGAAATCCTCCAAACACTGGGTAGCCATCCAGCATACTGATTTATGTCTATAGCAAACTATCCTACTAATCACATAATGTTATTATTAGCCCAATTGTGCTCCTGTGAGTAAATGAAAACCACTCTTTACTTCTTCCTTTTCCTCTGAGTGTGTTCTAGCGACGTGAAAGACTTCCTAATGCAAGGTCATGTTTTCACTACTTTTATTCAGTGTGTGTATTAGGTGTCTAGAGAATATTAAGGGACTTTTTAGACTGCAGTCTCATCAGTTTCCTTATCTTTCCACCCCCTGAACTCACTAAATCTTTCTTTGAAATAACCTGCTTGCAATGTAGACAGAGCGGAAGTACAGACACAAAAAAAGAGAAGTATAAAGAGAAATATATGGACTACAATCATTTTTTGCCCTAATAAGGAAACATAGAATCATTCATTGTCAAGAAAATTTGCAATCACATTATTTTTGCACTTAAAGCTGCTTCTGGGATCTCTGTTGAAGGTAGTAATTGGATGTATGTTTTCCCATTTGAATCTGGTCAAAAGGCAACCTGTGGTTTGCCTGTCTTTTAAGGTGGAAACCTTATATTAACATCTCTGCTGGGAATACTGCAATATAAGAGTTAAATTCTCACTTGGGGTTAGACCTTAACCCTTAAACAGTACAGAACAAATAACATTGTTGCTTTTCTTGTGTCACTTCTCATTTCGGGAGCAACTGAAAGTAAATACTTAAAACCCTAAAAAGCCCCAATAAACTTTTTTTTTTTTTTAAAGTACTAGAGTCTTGTTGTCTAAGGAGATGGTCAGAGGATGTCTACATCAGCAGGTAGGGCACAGTGGTGCTACAGAATCTGCACGGTAAAACAGTTATTGCCTGAGGACCTGATATTCACATGGAATTGATTTCAATCATTAGCCTCAGACTAGCTTTAGTCTAAGCCCATGGCCGGAGTGCCCATGAGCAGCTGGAGTATATTCCATGTGCCACGGAAGAGCATCGTTCTGCCTTAGTTTTGGTCAAAAGGGGTTTATTCTGTGTGCTCTGCACCTGTCCATGATGTGAATCCAAGGATGGGAAGCAGCGCTGACTGATCCAGTGAGCGGTCTTGATCCGAACCAAAATGGTAATACAGAACATCTAGTGACAGCTCTGTAACACACAGTATGCGCAATGGGAATCAACACCTTAGGCAGGAGTATAACTTCATAAAATGTTTCCAGTTCCTCCAGAGTTCATGTGAAAAAGCGATTTGGGCTAAAAAAATGGTAGATTGTCCATTGTCACTACCTGGTAAAGGGTCTTCAAACATCATGCCCCATACACACTGAAGTGGGAAAAGTTACAAACATTTCAGGATTAGTAAATGTGAAGGAACGTTGTGGTAAGAGCCATGGTCCTCAACTTTCTGCACTGAGAAGCAGAAGAGAGCTATTGTTCTGGGAGTCTGCAGCCTTGAACAAAAATCTCACTACAGTTTCATATGCCTTTCAGATGTTTACTCTTCAGAGAAAATGTTCTTTTTTTGTTATTTTGTGGTATTGTATAAAATGCAGTATCAGCGTAAAATGCACTATTTTTTTCTCAGAGAAATTCCCATGATTTTCATGTCCCAGCTTAATATCTCAGAGCCACTTAGCTAGAAAATTAAACTGAAAAAGGATTAGAAAAGATTAGTCATA